>NW_027458567.1:0-71679 GCF_050624435.1 Tenrec ecaudatus | reverse complement strand
CCACAGAGCACCCGGATCTGAAGGCTCCAGCGTGACCTGTGAGCAGAGAGCAGAACATGGTCACAGTTCGGAGTTGGAGGGGAAGAGGGGCCCATGGGGGTACAAGGAGAGAAGCAGGAGGGCACATATAGGATGCAGAGGCCGTGGGCCACATCCCAGGTGTATTGGGAAGGAACCCTGGTAAACCATTCGGCACGTGGTTATCCACAGCAAGACATGTCGAGGAAGTAGAAAGGGGCTCAAACAGTGGTTCTCAACCTGTGAGTCCCAGTGCCCCCGGCTTGGGCTTAACAACAGTCTTCTCCGGTCTGGAATGGCTTCCATAACCTGGTTAATCTGTTCTCTGCTCCTCAGACGGTGTCTTGGTCTGGAGTCGGGACGTGGGCACCTCAGTGCACAGATGGGGACACTTTAGCCTGGGGGAGCTGCCTAGAAGTCCCTCTACGAACAGTTGGTTCTTTTGTAGGATGTGGCCCTGCAGTGAACTTTGTGCTCGGCATGCCCCGCTGTGTTCCCAGTGGCCCCTATTCTGTGCCAAGAATGGAGGGACTCTGCAGGCAGCGGCCCAGACACTCGGACAGACTGATCCACATATTCAAGCTGGATAGACGGCCTCCTGCTCATTCAGGAACATGGCCGGGATAGACTGGAGTCTGGGCAGGATTTGCCAGTGACTGCAGGGCCAGCCTTCCGCCGCAGGTCCTGGGCCTCAGCGTCTGCTGTGTCCAGTGTTGTACTAGTCCAATGCTGTCACCAATGAAGACGTGGAAGGACAGAGTGACATCTTCCTGAGTAAGGGAACGAGTCTCCCAAACCCCAGTCTTAAGAGTTGGAAGGAATGAATAAATAAATAATAAATAAATAAAGAGTTGGAAGGTGTCTTTGGTCTCTCCCCAACCCTGAACCTTTGACCCCTCACGTGTAGAAACCCCCAGGGGTGGCCTCATTGCTGCTTCCCATACCATTTCCACACCCACCAGAACATCCGGTGTATGTGCCTAAAACAGAGCTCTGTTGTTCACAGCTCTTTGAGGTTTGGAAACATCAGGAACTGAGTTGAAATGGCTAGTATTTCATTGTGGGAAACCAACACGGAGGGAACTAGGACTATATTCCCTAACTTATCAGAGGGAATCTGGAAAGCCATCACTTTTGTTTAAGTTGGAGATTAAGTATATTATCCTGCTTTAAATATCATTCCCACAGACTCTTCCCTACCAGCTATGCTGCCTTAAAGTGAGCACGTGGTTGATTTTATCTCCCTACAGAAGCAGACATCTGTTGCTGTCTCCTCCCACTGTGTCACCAGCCCCCCTCCGACCTTCCCCCAATGCAGGTACTAGGTTTCCTCATCTGTGAGCTCAGGGACCTTACTGTACTTATCACCCATCTGGTGGCATATGTAACTACTAAATATGCATCTCTTACAGCTACCTATAAACATCCCAAGTTAGTAAAGACCCTCTCCCTTCTCCCACCTCCACCACCAAGAGGAGCTGAGGTGAGCATGTTACCATAAAATGTGTCTGACTCCTTTATTTCACTCTCTCATTCTCTGTGACTTTACTATGATCTTTATATATTATAACCATACAATCGCACCTACTGATTCTTCTGTTGTTAGAGGCTGGCTTCCTCTGACATTTCACATGGAATTTAGGATCTGGCTAGTTCCTAACCTCCATCTTCCATTCTTTTCTACAGTCAGTGTCCACGTGCACCCGGACATACCTTGCCCTACACAATCTGAGCACATTTGCTATTGTTTAGATGCCACGGTTCCAAGTGAGCAGCCCCATGCACAATGTAATGAAACACTGTCCAGTCCTGCACCATCCTCACAACTGTTATGTTTGACATAGTACCCACTCACTGCCATCGAGCTAGTGCCAGCTCATAGCAACCCTGAAGGACAAGGTGGCAGTAGGAGATGCTTCATAAGCAGTTGGAACTAAACAAACTCTCAAGCCCACATGGAAGACTAGTCAGATAATCGTTATTTGATAGGTAGAATGTGCAAAGGGAACAAAGTAAATTCCAAAGTCGCAGAGGAGGCAAAGGGCCGGGGTTGGTAAGAGGTTTGGGATTTATCCAGTGGGCCTGACCATAGGTTTCAGACCCTAGGGTCTCAAGAGCATCAACAGTGGAAGGTGTGGTGGGAGTGGCAGGAAAATAAGGTCACACAGAGACTCATTACATCATTTTAAAGAGGAAGAGAGGGATGGAGCTTTTTGCATCGACTCTTCACACTTGTCATTGAGAAATTTGACCAAGACAATCTTACAGTGAAGGTGACAGGAATAAGCTGGGCAAGTGGTGATCCTTGTTAGCAATCTACAAACTGCCAATGAAAGGAGCCTGTTAGATCGACATCCCTGGGCACCGGGAAGGAGTCCTGGTGACAGTGGGAAGTGCTAGCTTACTAACCTTAAGGACAACCTCTGAGCTCACCAGCTGCTCAGTGGGGAGACAGTAGGGCTGTCTTGCTTCCATTAAAAATCACAGCCTTGGTGAGGCGATAGAGCAGTTCTACTCTGTCGTATAGGGTTACAGTGAATCAAAATGGACAGCAACGGGTTTGGTGCTTTGGTTTTGGTGGAGGACATGGGTAAAGACAGTTGAAGTTGGCAGCACAACCTGGCCAGGGCGATTGAAAATCAGGTACCACTATGTACAGAGGGGCCAGCACGATGCCAAATAAGGCTGGCTCAGGTGTAGACAAAGCATAGAAGGGAATATACAAAAATGAAAGAGAGCTCTTTGTTAGTGAGCTAGGATTTCAGATAGTCTTGTATTTTTGCAAAATCCTTGCTGCTTTGTTTCCTTACAGTGAACAAAAACCTGCCCTTAGCTGCATCCACTTTGGCCCATTCCTTTCAGCTTTTCTCTCTCAGAACACTTTTCTCTGATGGGGCACTTCTGCCTCTCTGGCTTGCAGGCTTCTCAGTGTGGCTGGAGCAAATTGCACACCTGATCTGGTTTGCAGGAGAAAGTAATCCCAGCCACCCGGCCTCAGTGGGTCCCCTTCTGTTGCTTGCCATTCTGCAAGAATTGCTCCCACCTCCCCCCACCCAGCCTTTCCCAGCTGTTCCCTTCCCCTCAAACCCTGCTCTACTTCCAGAACTCTCCCTCTGTGTGTGCTCCTGAGACCCTTCCACCTGCTGACCCCAATATCTCCATTCTTTCCCTTCTGTTTCTGAATTCTTCGCCCACTGTGGAAGAGGACTGTCATCGTCCACAGTGAGGATTTGTAACTGCTGTAGCACACTGCCCTCTCCTCTTTCTACCACTTTCATGCATCCTTAAAAATGGTCCAAGAGGTTTCTCTTCATAAATGTGAAAGCCAACAGAATAGAATGAAGGTGGAATTTATTTGCTAGCATGTAAGCTTTTACAGCCACACACACTGGAACGTGAGGCTCGGCGACTCCTCCATTACTGATTGTACTCAGAACTGGGGACCAGGAACTCCACCAGGAGCCGTGCACCTCTCCAGAGTATTTTGTGAAAGGGTCTCCTGGCCTTGCTTTCACTTGGTAGCACGCACTTGCCAACTAACCCTACACCCTACAGAACTTTTCACACTAGCCCTCAAAACCGATTTCCTATTTGACGACTGAACAAATCATTTACTAAGATAACCTTGCATAGACTTCCTCTTTTTGCGTGAAATCTCTTAAAGAGTAGCTCCCAGTAACCCTTCCTTCATCACAGCAAGCTATTCCTGAAAGGCGTATTCTGATCAGTTCTGGGGGTGGGGGTGGGGCGGACTTCTTTAAAAGAAGAAAATTAGAGGATTCACTCCCCCACTTCCCTCCCAAATTTGTTATCTAACTGGAAACTTCCTCACAAAAGCAGATAGCTGGTCTTCTGTTAGTTTATTCTCCCAGTTCCTCTCTCCACAAGCTTGCTGTTTACCGTTGTCCACAAGCAGGCCTCCTTTTGTATATCTGTGTGTCTGGACTCGCTACCCGATCCCCTTGGGTCTGTTTGTCCTGCCTCGTGCCCATCTTCTTCTGTGCTTCTCCGATAACCTTGACATGAAGCAGAATTTAGCCCTTCAGGGTTTTTTGTTTGTTTAGCCCTTCAATTTGTTGTTGGTGTTTAATTACAGCTGCTTTGGCTATTCTGCATCCATGACTTTTTCACTTCAGTTTGATAATTCTACCAAAATGCTTGTTGGTTTTTTTTCTTTCTTTTTGTTTTTTTACTATATAGACCAATTTGAGGGATCTTGACAGACAAGATTGAGTCTTCTATCTCCTGAGCAAAGTGTATTTCTCCATTTATTTAACTATTTCAAGAATATTTTCATTTTCAATGCTCTTTCATCTCTTCTGTCAAGTATAGCCCTATCTCATATGGTTTTGTTAATGTAAAATATTTTCATTTCTACTTCTGTAGTACCCTGGTGGTGCTGTGGGCTAGGCATCAGGGTGCTTGCTAGCCACAAGTTCAGTGGGTCAAGGCCACCAGGTGCTGCATGGGAGACAGGTGTGACTGACTGCGCACATAAAATTTGTAGTGTCCGAAGTCTATATAGAGTCACTATGACACAGAATTGGCTCAAGGAAGTGGGTTTGATTTCAAATGAAATAACCAAACCCGGTGCCATTGAACTGATTCCGACTCATAGCAACCCTATAGGACAGAGTAGAACTGCCCCACAGGGGCCATGCACCTTTATGGAAGCCAACTGCTTTGTCTTTCTCCCTTCGAGTGACTGGTGGCTTCAAACCACCAACCTTTGGGTTAGGAGGTAATTACTTACCCCACCGCACCACCAGGGCTCAAGAAATACAATTGGCTGATTTTTACATATTGACCTTGTATCCCGTACCTTGCTAAACTCCCTTATTAGGTTTAGTAGCTCCCTTAAAGATTTTGTTGGATCTCAAGTTGCCTGTGGATAAATAGTTTTGCTTCTTGCATTCCAATCTCCAAGCCGTTTGTTTCTATTTCTTGCCTTCTTACATTGGCTAGAGCCTCCAACACATTGTCGAAGACAAATGGTCAGAGTGGAAATGGTTAGTTGTAAACCAGCAGTTCTACTTCAAGAGAAATGAATGTATCTGTCTATCCAAAGATTTAAATGAGAATACTCATGGAAGCTTTATAATAGCTAAAATCTGAAAAGAGCCCACATGTCTATCAACAGGAGAATGGGTAAATTATGATCTATATATACAATGAAATGATACACACTAATACGAACACCTGACATGCAACAACATTGCTAATTCTCACAGGCAACATTGAAAGAAGCCAGGCACAACACAATAATTTGAATGATTTCAAAAATAGGACATTTATGGTGATTAAAAAAAAGCTAATCTATGGTGAGAGAGATCAGAATAGTGGTTATCTTTGTGTGTGGGGGTGGATTTATATTTTTATCTTTTAATTTCAGGGTGTGTGTGCGTGAATATTTGTATAAAGTTAAATTGTGGAGATTTGTGCATTTTACTTATATGTAAATTGTGTCTGTGAATTATATCTCAAAAAGAAACCAGAATGTATATTTTTCTCCTAGCTATGCAAATTGGTCTGACAGTAAGGAAAACATAGCAATTAACTCACTCTATGTCATGGTTAAGGTTGTGTGTCGACTTAGCTGGGCCATGATTTTCAGTGGTTTGGCAGTTACAATGTCGTCATTCCCCTTAATGAGAGCTACCATAAGCAGCCAATCAAATTGAGAGGGAGTTTCCTAGGTGATGTGGCCTGCTTCCATGATAAAACTGCTGTGTCGACAAACTTCACTTGTTTTCCTTCTGTAGAGAACCCAGCCTAAGACACTCTATAAACAGAATAAAGCAGACCAACCAAGTGATCCTCACAATAAATGCAGCAGAAGCAGTGTTATCAATAAACAAAGGAATGGAAGGGAATTTCTCTAACGAAAGTGGACAGTAAGCCTCTTAATGGTAGAACATTAAGCAGGTCCTTTCAAAGCAGGACAAAATCAATGGTACCAGGGAATAGCAATCCATGTGCCATTGTGTGGCAATCCTACTTTGTACATTACAGTGAAGAACCCAAGAGACCCTATCCTGATAACATCCGGCTTTCAGATTTGTGGGGTTTCTTTCTATCTAGAGCCCCCTAACTTTCATACACGTTACAAATTCTTTGCAAATATGAGGCAGCATCAAAGAGTTGGTGGGAAATGGAATTAGAGGACGAAGATAAATGACTTTTTTTCCAGGAATGGTTCGAGGGCCCCTCCGATACAAGACCTCCTGTCAGTTTTAAAATTTGGTGACGTGGCTTTTTGTTGTATTAGACATTGCAAAACACGGGTCAGAAAATAGGAAAGACGCCACAAATGCTTGATCAAATCCTTTTTTTAACATGGAAAATATTCTAAAGATTAGGGATCCGTATACAGGCAGCAGGGGGTTAGTTCCAGAATGTAGATGGAGGAGTTGGGTCAGCAGTGGAAAAGCTTCTCCCGAGTCACAGGGGTCCAGGCCCTGACATGCCTCACAAAAATAGCTCGTTACCCTGGAGGAATGGGATTAGCAGCCTGGGGCTTGACGGGGGCCATGGTGGCACTCTGAGATAAGTGCTGGCTTGCTAACTCCAAGGTTGGTGGTTCGAATTCCCCATCCCCTCTTAGGGAGGAAGATGAGGCTGTCTGCTCTCATAGATTACAGCCTGGAAGACCCTGTGAGTACAGCTGGGAGTTTTGGGGAGAGTGGGTGGCGGGAGGCACGCATAAGCCTGTTAGATTGGCCCCTTCTTTTCCCAAGATTCTCTGAGCTCTGCGTTTGGGTCTCTAGTATTGGAGAGGGGCTGAGTACACAGATTGGGGGCCTAGGCCGGAGATTTGGATCCGTGCGTGGAGGGCTCAGGCCAGGCCTGTGGATACAGCTCACATCTGTCTCCCTGAGCCTGGTTCCCGTTGCTATGGCGAGATGACCTCCAGGGCGCGGAGGTCAGCACCCGTGTTCTTGTGCGGTGGGCGAGACTCGGAGGTGGCAAGTGTCCCCAAAGATTTTCCACCCCAGGAAGAGTCTGGAATTATTTTCCCGGACTCAGGCCAGTACCCCTTGCCTTGCCCCCATGGTCAACATGCAGCCCCTCTCCTAGAGTGACATCTAAGCCTGGGGGAGGGCGTCCTCAGTACCCTGGGACCCTATAGGGGTGCCCCGCAGGGATCGCCCAACCTTGACTTGCCTCTGATCCCAATATTACTGCTGCCCACTCAGCCTGAAGAGGCCCCTTTGCCCCCTCCGTGGCCCCTCTCCGCGCCCCACAGCACCCCTTCGGGCGGGCGTACTGGCTGCAGGGCACCTCCCCCACACTGCTCCAAGGCCCACCCCTTCTCTGTCCTCCGCGGGTGGCGGCTGACTGCAGTCGGTCGGTCCACTGCCCCCTCCCCAGACCGTGCTCTGCTCCTGCACAGCCTCCGCCTTTCCAGGCCTGCGCACTCAAGCCCCTTCCCCCCCCTTGCCAAGAAGTTCCCCTCTCTGTGACCACGCCCCTCGCCTGCCTTGGGGTGGCTAAGCACCCCTTCCCCCTTCCAAGCGTCACCCTGCCGCTGAGTGGCTGCTCCTAATTAACTGTTGTTCCTGGGGTTGGGGGAGGAGGAGCTGTCCTCCTGGGCAATTCCTCTTCCGGATGCCCCCTCCGCCCCCCATGTGTGTGGCCTGAGAAGAGCCCCTTGTTAAGCAGCCCTAGCCTCTGTTATCTCTGTATTCTCTGCCTGAGCCCGGTTATGGCTTATGTTTCTGGCCAGGCCACCTGGCTTGCTGGAAAACTGCCTCACTGCATCCCCATCACACCAGGCTTGGCTAGGTCGGAGTGGGCCCTCCAGAGGACCCAGCTGCCCAGGCCCCACAGGCCAAAGGGGGCGGGGGGTTGGCAGCCCTTCCTTCTTGGCCCAAATTGAACCCGCTTAGAACCTCTCATACCAGCAGATCCGCACTTCACCTCAGACTTGCCTTTTTTAAGGCTAAACTCAGAATGACTTTGCCTGGAAAGGAATTTCCGGCATTCTGTTCCCCTCTGCGTGGTCTCTCAGTTCAGCCACTAGCCTGCTCCTCCCCTTGGCCATTCCGTTCTCCCTTTTGTTTTTGTGCGAACAAAAGTAAATCCCATGTTTCGCTGGCATGTATTTTCGATGTGTACAAACAGGGATTGCACGTCTCCTCCTGTAAGATCGATTCCTGTGGCTTGTTGATCCTTTCAAACGGCTGCCTCCTCTCCACGGCGCGTACCCACCCACCGAGTAGTGCTCCATCTCCCACCAGCAGCAGTAACAAGGGAAGTGCCCCATCTCAAATGCACGCCCCTGTGCACTGCTTCTCAAGCGCAGTGAGCATCGTGGTTCTTTGGAAATCTTGTTTAGGAGATAAGTCCTGATTCAGCAAGTATGGGGTAGGGCCTGAGACTCTGCATTTCCAAGGAGCTCCTAGGCAATCCCTACGTTGCTGTTGGTCCTGGGATCATACCTTGAGGCAAAAGACCCATGGATCTCTTAGAGCGTTTGGTTCGGGTTTGCTGGGTTATAGGGTAAGTATCGCCCATCGGCTCTCTAGTTTGTGTGGCTACCTCGTCTAGTCCTTTATCCGCAGGGTAGAAGAATGGGTGGTGTACTCAGAAACCCAAAACTCCCCGTTGAGTCCAGTCTGACTCATAGTGACCCTATAGGACAGGGCAGGACTGCCCCTCTGAGTGTCCAAAACTGTAACTCTGTATGGGTGTAGAAAGCCCTCTCTCTATATATATCTATCTCTATCTCTCCCCGCCCAGTGGTTTCAAATTGCTGACCTTGTGCCTGATGTGTAACCCACTACACCACCAAGTCTCCTAGGGGGCTTCAAGAAGTTGGTGGAAATTTCCCATTATCTTTCTATTCAATTTTTTTATTAACTTTTTGAAGCCCCCATGTATATTTCAGGGAGAAAGAGAGAGGCCTTCTCCTTGCTCCCAAATGTGGCTGACCTGGGTCCAAAAAAGGACCTGGGTCCTTTCTCCCTAATCCAAATGACTCTGGTTTCCACCCTAACCACCTCAGACCCAGAGCTTCAGCCCACCAGCCATCTAGACTGGATTGACTCGTGACCTTGCCACACCTGTCATCCTTGACAGGACTCTTGAGAGCAGGTAGTGAGAGGCCAGGGGGTCTTTAATAAGGTTGCAGCCCCTGTGGCTTTCTCTTTAGTGGCCTGTTATCGTGGTCTGGCTTTGCCACTTACAAATTGGCTATCCTGAGGCTGACTTCTAGTCTCTAAAATGAGATAGTAACACCATACCTGCAATCTGTGGTCCTAGGAGCCAGATGCTTCACCCAGGTGCCAGGGGTCCCGCCTACAGGAGCCCTGAGACAAGAAACTGAAGTTCAAAGAACTTTAGCCATTTCCTCCAAGGTCACATGGGGCTGGAAAGTGCCAGGGCTGGGCTCTGAGCCCAGCCTCTGCTAATACACCATAGCCCAGGCTGACCACAAAACTGTACCACCTCCGGGTCCTGCCTCACCCTCACCACCTGGCTACACTTCAAGAAGAGCTACAAGGAAATGAGACGGAAGGGCTGTGCCATTCGTTTGCTTCGAACCAAGGGTAGGCAGGCTTACAAGCTTCCGCAGCAAATCCATCTGGAAAAAGATGAGTCAGGTCAGCAGGCTCCTAGGAACTCTTCTCTAAGGCCAGAGTACTTAGGGATGGGGGTGGGTGGGGGTTGTGGCAGGAAGGAACCGTGGGTCTAAAAGCAAGGATTTTAGGATTATATAGATAATGAGGATCAGGACCAGGCTGGGGCTGGGGAAAAGGAGGGGTTAGGGGGAGGACAGAGATGGGGGATCATTTCCAAGTCAAAGTCTGGGTAAGGGTCAGGAGTGGGCAGGGGTCAGGCAAGTGGATCTTAGCTGTAGGAAAGTTGTCCTAGATGTACCATCCTTGTGAACAGCGAGTCACTCGAGCTTGTGATGAAGGGATTAGGAGCGTGTCAGGGTACCAAGGAATGTAACTCCCATGGCCCCCTGGGACCTGCCAGCAGCTTGCCTGCTCAGCTTTGGGAACCAGGACCTGGCTTTCCCTACTCAGCTGCATAAGCATCTCCTGGCACTGAGCCCCAGACCCAAGAGTTTCACAACCAGCAGATTTTCACATCTGCACAATTTGAGATTTCATAGCACACGGCGGCCTTTCACCCCTCGTCCCTCCCCACCTTATCTGAGGTCCAGAGTCCTATTTTCCTGGAGGGCCTAGGAAGCTGTCGGCTTTTTCGAGAACTTTCAGGGTCAACAGACTTTCCGAGTCTACAGATCGGTTCTGCGTGTTCAAAACAACCTCTGACAGTTTTCTGGTCTTTATCAAGCACTTCAGACAGACTCACAGCAACCCCCTGCCAAGGCGGGGGCCCCTGGAGAGGGGGCACTTACTCATTGGTCAGCAACAGATCTGGGGTCACCACTCTCTGGGGACCTCACAGGCCAACCCCGGTTAGCCCATCTCCAAAACCCATGGCTGCAGGCTGAGACAGAATGCCTGGGAAACTGGGGATGCCTGCTTGAAAAGGTCTAGAAGGTGAGTGGAGGTGTTGTGGGGGCTTCAACTGAGTCCTCACAGTCTTTTGTCAATGAAATCTGCCTCCTAATCTGTGGGACCCCTGACAGAGGGGAGAGGGGCTAGTAGAGAGAAGCGGAAAGTCCAGGGAGCTCTGGGTTGTGACAGCTGAGCAAATTGCCAGAAGAAAATGCTGCCAGTTGCCAGCAGCATCACCACATGCTCGTGGGTGCCCTCAGCGGCTTGGCCAAGCTCCGTCCTAATTAAGCCTTCTCCCCCTACCCCCTAGGCTCTCCTGTCCAAAACCCTCCACCACCACCCGCCACACCAGGTACCTGCAGCGTCAACTTGTGGGAGGTGCCCAGGCATCGGGCCGGTCTGTGCTGTGGGATCCAGAAACGCTTGCAGGAGCCCCAGCCTGTGCTAACAGCCTGGGGTGCAGGGGCCTGCTCAAGATGCAAAGTCCTAGCCCCACTGCCCCCCCCACTCTCCCCAGGCCTCTGGTCCTAGGCCTGGGCTCAACAGACACAGGCAGTGGGGGTGGGGTTGCCTTCTATTGGTCCAAGTCCTGAGCTTGGTCGGGGTGGGACATGGAGGCGAGGAGGCCCACGAGGCTCAGCAGCGTGGAGAAGAGCAACAGGAAGGAGGTGGTGAAGAGCATGGCAGGTAGGGCGCTGAGCACCAGTAGCAGGAGGGCTGGCAGCAGGTGGCGCCAGGCGGCAGCAGCCACGGGCCACAGGGAGCCCAGCAGGTAGGAGCCCGTGGTGAAGAGCGCGTGGCACAGCATCAGCGCCAGCAGCAGGTAGAGCACTCCCTCAAAGCCCCACAGCATGCGCTGCAGAGGTTGCCGCCAGCTCGATGTGGCCCACCACCGGGCCCAGCTGCGGGGCACATGGCACACCCACCAGCGCACCCAGCCCTGCCTGGAGACCCAGGTTGACCAGGGCGCCACAGGCTGCAGCCCCTCGCCAGCACCGATGGCATCTGTGTCCATTCGAGGCTGCTGCATCGCAGTGGGCGCACCTGGGGAGAGGGCAGGGGGGCGTGGCATGGGGCAGTTGCAGGAACTGGCCCGGCAGAGGCAGGTGGGGGTGCAGGGCTCAGGAAGGCACCAGTGTGGTTGGGGTGGGGCTGCCAGCTGGTAGCTGGGACTTACCTCTGAGCAGAACCACTAGGTCATCTTGCTTCCTACAGCACCCAGAACATCCTGGCAGCCAGATCCGAGCTCCCCACTCTTGTCCACCCCCACCCTCCCCAGAGGAGCCCTATTGTGACCCGGACTGGGGTGGGGCCTGGCCAAGAAAGCAGCCACTGCAACCCCTCCAGGCTGGCAGGAGAGCCCGTGGAGCTCGTGGGTGCAGGTGTGGATGCTTCCTGGGGGAAGCCCCTCCCTGCTGCCTGGCTGCCAGCCCCAGCCCTCTCCTCACAAGTCTTTCCTTTCCAGGCCCTCTCTCTCTGGAACCACAGAGGAGGCCAGGATGGCCACCCCCACCCACAATGTGATATCACGGTCGCCTCCCCACCCGGGCTCCCTGTCTCTCCTCAATTTTCCCTTCCCTGGCTGGGCCTCCAGAGCAGACCCAGGTGACCCACTGGTCACGATGTAGGATCAGGGGTTCTTGGAGGTTCAGACACACACCCCCTGCCCACCCCACAAAAGGACGGAGGCTTCAGGAAACAGAATGGCCAGTATATTTCAGGAAGAGAGCCAGTGTTCGGGGAGGGGCCTCAGACCCAAGGGTGGAGGCAGAAAGCCAGGCCTAGGAAGAGCAGGGGCACACCGTGAGCCCACAACAGCAGCCCCAGGCTGGACACCAGCAGGAGCAGCGCATCTTGGAGGCTGACTGGTCTTGTGACCAGGGGCAGAAGCAGGGACTCCTGGTGTCCTGGACCTTCGCCAGCCCCCCGACTCTGGCCCCCTGCGAGGAGCCTGTGCTGTGGCAGGGTGGGAGCTGGGGGCCTGCGCAGAGAAAAGGGAGAGGTTGACCACTGGCCCACACGTGTCTGCTCACCTGCCAGACCACCGGCCCACTTACCTGCGAAGCAGGTCAAACGAGAGGAAACTGACCAGGAGCAGAAGCAGCAGCAGCGCTGGTTTGATCGTGAAAAGGACCGTCCGAGCGGTCAGCCCCAGCACCGCCAGCCCTACAGCACTGTCCAGGAGCTGGGCCAGGCCAGGGCCCCAGAGGGACACACTTGGGTCCTCTGGGCTACCTGACCCCTCTCCAGCCTCCAGGCCCCTGGTGGGGATTGGGATCAGACTTGCCAGTGTTTGGGGCCTGAAGAAGTAGAGCCTGGTCATGGAGGGATGTGAAGGGGGCAGGGCTAGAGCTGGGAGGCAGTATCAGGGATCAGGCTTGAGAGGGGAGAGGGTCCCAGCAGGCGCTCAAAGATGAATTCTGAAAATGAGGGACTGGCCTTGAATGGGACATGAACCTTCTCTTCCCCCCATACCTACCCACGAACCTCCCTCCTCACCTCCTCCCACTTTGGGCCAGCCCTTCTGGGACTGGGACTGGGCAGCTGGGGCATTGTGACTTGTTGCCAGGTGGAGCCTGCTGCCTGCTTCTGGCCTCATAAGCAGCTGGGGCAGGGAGAGGGCGGGGGCGGGGGCGGGGGCGGCAGCTGGGGGCATCTTGGCTTGATGTCAGTGGTTTCTGAGAACTAAGACTCACCAGTCATGCTTTGCTACGCCTCTGGGGATCCGAGTTCCCAGGAAGGCATTCTTAGCTCATCACTGCAGGAGCAGGGGGGCCGTGGGAGAAGGAAGGGCTTCCGGCTTTCTGTGGGGGCCCAGGGCCAACTCATTCCTTCTCTCAGTGCCCACCTCTCTCTCCTGAGAGGGGGTGATACCTATGGGCCCTTGGGTGCAGACTGTCAGGGGTACATACAGCTCTGGAAGAAGGAGAGATTTACCTGGAAGCAGCCTAAGGCTTTCTGGGGGACCTACTAAATGGAGAGGGCGGAGGGCAGAAGAAGCTATATAGGCATTCTAAGTTCTGCAGCTCCTAAGAGATATCCCAGACACAGGCGTTCCAGGAGTGGGGTACAGAGAGGTCTGTGTTCCTCACAACAACTTAAAAGTTATTCAAGAACCATACTATATTTTCACAAACAAATGAAACCACCAGTAGCCGAATAAGATCCTTTAAATGAAACTATGAGCGTTTTATTTTTATTTTCAATTTTCAGAGCTACATGTATGTACGGAAAGAGCCTCACATGGCTCGTGAGCCGTGTTTTGCTGACCCCGGGGGCGAGCATAGGAGGCCTACAACATAGTAACCCCCAAAAAAACTATAGGCTAAGGGTCACCTGGAGAATGAAATGGAGGGAAATCAGCATACTGAAGGGGTCAAGGAGCCCTGCTGGCACAGTGGTTTTAGTGATTCAAACTCATCAGCCATTGGAATCACAGCCACTTTGCAGGGGAAAAAATGTGGAGCCTGTTTCCATAACAGGTACAGCCTGGGGGAGCCTATGGGCTGTTCTACTCTGAGTCACCAAGAGTTGGAATCAACTGGGATGGAGGTGGGCTTGGGGTAATTTGTGTTTTTTGGGGGGATGAAGGGATTGGATGTGGTAGTTACATAATCTGGTGTCAACTTGAGACTATTAAGAGTGAAAGGGTGGAGTTTAGCCTGTCAATCAGTTTGCAGCTTGATGACCTCATTTGGAGGCATTAAGGAAATAAATAGCTCATTGGAGGCAGGACACAACACTCACTCCCTGGGAGACATTCCTGTTGAGAAGCCACGTGGAGCTATGCTGATTGATGGCAGCCAGAGGCTTGGAACTGAAGGATCTATGTGGAGATCCACGTCAGCACTGAGATGCTTCCACTGCCATTGGATCCACAAGACTTCCCACCCACTGGCCTGTGATCTCCCAGCACTCAGTGTTATTCCATGTGTTTCATGAGTCTGAAGAGGAATTTATAGATTAGTATCGGACATATGGGCTAATATTGGACTTATGGAGCTGATTTGGACTGGGATGTTTTCTTAATATACGGTTAACTCTTTAATGTAAAGCTCTCTCATACACATATGAATATCTCCGGATTCGTTTCTCTAGTCTACCCGGACTAACACACTGGGTATCTATTCCCACTGGTAATCTGTAAATGGTTATAGCATGTCTCCGTTGGGTGATTTGAGAGGCAAGAGTAAGTAGAAAGGGTCTTAATTAAGAGAACCTAATCTGTGTTCCAATATCAAACAAGGGTGGCCAGAGAGAGCAAGAATCAGGCTGCCTTCTCCACCTTCAGCAAGACTGTCTTAAGGACTTGGGCCTGGAGACATTAACATCTTTGGTGGTGAAGGTCCAACAACCCACGAAGCCAATGCCATGGGACCTTAGGACCATTCCCTGATTGTCCTTGCTTGGACTCCCGGCTTTATCCAGCAGTTTGCTTCTGAAATAGATGTGTCTCTAAGGTAGACAGGGACAACAAGAGGACCATCATTTATTTTTTCGTGTGTTTTGATTTTTCAGTTCCAGTTTTACTTTGGACATGACCCAATCAGCCTGACGAAGATTGTGTTCCCACTCCAACAAAGCTGAGTCATCTCCTCATTTCTTCACTCAAGTTGAAGTAACCCCCTTTTGCAGCAGGAGAGGGATGGGGGCGACGGGGAACAGGGGACGGGACGATGGGTCTGTGAGAATTTACCAGGTGCTCTGCACACAATTAGAGGCGAGAGTGTTTGCAACTTCCTCCATGTCAGGGCTGGCTTTACCTTCAAGTCCTGTTTCTCTGTGCCAGAAGCTGGCGTGTGACTCCTCGCAACGAGTCGGAGGTGGGGAGTCTTACACATGCGACTTGTTGAGGGCAGGCTGCAGGTGGTGGGTGGGTGTCTGGGCTCAGAGAGCTTTACCCTTTTGCCTCCAGGAAGGTAAACTCCTATCCAGAGGTCCTCAAGGGGCTTCCAGAGAGACTGGGACCCAACTACTCACCTTGAGGTAGTCCTCACTGCCACCCAGTGGTTTCCGACCTACAGCACCCCTGTTGCAGGGATGGGGAATGGACCGTCCAGCCCAAGGGCCATTAAACAAAACAACCCTCACTGCCGTTCAGTTGAAGCCTATTCATAGTGACCCTGTAAGACAGGGCAGAACTGACCCTGTGGGTTTCCAAGGCTGTAACTCTTTACGGGAGTAAAAAGCCCCATTTTTCTCCGGAGGAGTGCTTGGTGGTTTCAAACTCCCGACTTTTCAGGTTGCAGCCACTACACCACTAGGGCTCCAAGGGCCACATAGAACTTTCGAAATCACCACCACCAGTTAGCATCACACATCTCACCAAAGAGGAGCAGTTCCAGCCATACCATTACTCTCCAGGCTCACTGCCATCGAGTCAAGGCTGACATTCAGTCAATAGCCACCCCTGTGGGTGTCTCAGACTGTAACTGTCTATGGGAGTAGAAAGCCCAGTCGTTCTCCCTCAGAGCTGCTGGTGGTTTCGAACTTCCGACCATGTGGATCATAGTCCAACAGCCATCACATTAGGGGTGAGTAAATTAAATGTTTGACCTGTGTGATCCTTGGATGATGTTATAAACATCCAATGGCCCCTTGGCAGAAAGGGGGGGAAAAAAAAGGTTCCCCACCTCTGTGTGTATAGGGTTCTGGACTATAAATCTTTATAGGAACTAACAGCTTCATCATTCTTCCTTGAAGTGACTGGTGGCTTTGAACACCGACCTTATCCTCAGCAGTCCAATGCTTCCCCAGCATGGCCCCCAGCACGCCTCCCCTTGAGGTAAAGGCTCCGTAACTGTTCAGTTGTGGGACTTGCTCCTTTTCTGCCTTGACCTTGCAAGGTCCAGACAGCCTATCTGGTCTCCTCAGCCCCACTGCCTGAACATGGTCTCTCTTCTGTGCCCTGCCCTAGTTCCCAGGTCACCTCATTTCCTGAGAGGATTAATTGCCCCTCAGAGTGATTGGCTATGACAATTCTCAATTTCCTTCAAAGGAAAACCCGCCCAAATGACCATGGAATGGTTGACTTCCATGGCTTCCACAGAAACAAGAGAGTCTGACTTTGTTACATTCCCCAAGGTCTGGGTTTTTCAGTTACCATGAAAAGAAGGCCCCTGCATTGAAAAAGTTGTCTCTGTTAGCTGTTAAAACTACCAAACTCACCTCAAAACTCAAAAGCTGATAAGAACAGATGCTCACCAAAAGTATTTTTTTTCTTTTAATTAAAAAGAAATTTATTGGGGGCTCATACAACTCTTATCACAATCCATCCATCCATCCAGTGTGTCAAGCACATTTGTACATTTGTCGCCATCATCATTCTCAAAACATTTGCTTTCTGCTTGAGCCCGTGGTATCAGCTCCTCATTTTTCCCCTCCCTCCCCCATCTTCCCTCCTTCAGGAACCCTTGATAATTTATAAACTATCAATATTTTTCATGTCTTACACTGACCTAGGTCTCCCTTCACCCACTTTTCTGTTGTCTATCCCCCTGGGAGGGGGTTATAGATTGATGTGATTGGTTACCCTTTTCTCCCCCCCACCTTCCCCTTCCCCTCCTAGTATTACTACTCTCAATATTGGTTCTGAGGGGTTTATCTGTCATGGATTCCCTGAGTTTCCAGTTCTTATCTGTGTCCATGTACATGATCTGGTCTAGCCAGATTTGTAAGGCAGAATTGGGGTCATGATAGTGGAGGGAGGGAGCATTAAAGAACTAGAGGAAAGTTGTATGTTTCATTGTTGCTATACTGCACCCTGACTGGCTTGTCTCCTCCCGGAGACCCTTCTGTAAGGGGATGTACAGTTGCCTACAGATGGGTCTTGGGTCCCCAATTTTCACTCCCCTCATTCACAATATGATTTTTTATTCTGATGATGCCTGATACTTGATCTCAGTGCTTTGTGGCTTCTGATGGCCCTCTGCCCCTCTCCATATCCCCTCTCACCTTGAACATATCGTACATATCCCCTCTCACCTTGAACATATCATACATATCCCCCTCTCACCTTGAACGTATCATACATATCCCCCTCTCACCTTGAACATGTCATACATATCCCCCTCTCACCTTGAACGTATCATACCTTGTGAGCACTGGCTGGGGTCCAGATACTGTTCTACTGTCAGAGGTGCAATTCTGAACAGCTGGGTGCATAAGGCTTCCCTGGATGGGGTGCTGACCTCTTTATAAGGGGGTGGGGGGGATGAGCCGTTCTGGTTCACCCAGCGACACTTCCAATGAGACCATGGACGTGCTGGCGCAGTGAGTGACCAGGAGCAGCCCTGTGACTAGCAGCTCCGGCATGCAAGCAGTCCAGCGGTAACCGCAAATCGGTGAGATGGACATTGAAAAACGGACCAGGAGACGACCTGGTGCAGCCACTGGAACTCAGCAAGGCCCCTGGCCTGGAGGTGTGAGGACGTGTAGGAAACAGAAAGATTTCTCCAGAGTTGTCTCCCCCAAAGATCTGCCAAACCCAAGACGCTGCTTGCTACACATGGTAAATGACTGTTACACTAAGAGGTCAGCGAGAGCAGGTCAGAGGTTATGCTCCTTAACGGTATCTAGAGCAACCAGACTGTATAGTCTGACTCATCCTGAGTAGGACCCACTCCCTTCTGATATTGTTCCCTTGAAGGAGCGCCTGAAGGCAAGCCCGGGACCAGCCAAGGATGACTAAGGTTAAGCTACTCTATTGAGTCTAGCGTGCACCCATCTTGCCATATATCCCCTCCCTTTACTATTGCGTGTACACCCCATAGGCCATCCTCCTCCTATTGCTTGTTTTGCCTCCATTACAACCCCTTCCAATGAGGGCTTGCATGCTCCCAAAGATATATAAGCTTTGGTTAGAAATAAAACCTCATGAGATCTCCCTCCTGCCCTTCTGTCTCGCACCTCCACATGTACCTCCAGGAGGAGCTGAGGTGAGCATGCTACCATGAAATGTGTCTGACTTCTTTATTTTACTCTCTCTCCCATCTCTCCCTATTCTCCATGACTTACTATAATCTTTATATATCTTAACCGTACAATTGGGCCTACTGAACCCATGATTAGTGGAGATCTGGCTACCCCCACAAGGACACTGCCTCCAAAAACCTTTCTGATCCTGGACCTAGGCCCAGGCCTGCAGGGCAAGAGACTAGCTCAAAAGGAGCCCAGGTCTTCAGCAGTGTTAGCTGTGTGTGTCTGTGTCTGTGCGCGGGTGAGTTCTCTGAACCATGAAGCAAAATTACGTTTTCTTGGGCAAAAAAAAAATGAGGGGTATTAGGGATGGAGCCTCACCGTGAACACCTAACAAAGAAGACAATTATTGAAGGCAATAATAAAACAGGGTGGGCTGCTAAAGGGTACGCAAGCGATGGGGTTCATTTTCAACAGAGTTCACAAGTGCAAAGGCACTGAGGTTACATGGGGCTGGGGTTTGGGAAGAAGGAGCAGCCAGAATACCAGTGTCACCTAGTGACAAGAGCCAGGAGGATGGAGGGGGAGATGAGGTGGGGAAGGGGTGAGCTGGAAAGGGCCTGGCCATAAAGAGCCTTAAGGTGAATCCACTGGGACTTTGTTGGGTGGAGAAAGGCAGGGCTCAGAGAAGATGGAAACCTGGGGTGATTGAAAGGTCCTGACATCTTGTGCCTTCACATCCATCCCTTTGTACCCCTCCACCAAACTTGGATGCAGATGGGACACGAGACAGGGAAGTAGCCAGCTGCTTAACCGGAAGTGGGGCCCTCCGCATGGCTTCAGACTGGATTCTGGCTCCCCTGGAGCTTGTCTTGGCTCAGGAAGGCCCAGGATGCAGTACTGCCGGTCAGCCTGACCTCACACTTTAAGAAGGCCCTCACTTGAGAGCTTTAACCTGGGAAGCGATACGTCGTGGTGGTGCGGAGAGTTAAGCAGTTGGCTACTAACCAAGGTCCACTCTTGGAGAAAAAGGTAGGGCTGTCTGCCCCTGTAAAAACTTACAGCTTGGAAAACCTTATGGAGTAGATCTGTAGGATCCTTCTTATAGGGTCGCTATGAGTTCTCAGAATCTTGTTTTGGTTCCTTGAAATTGTCTTAGGTCTCATTGCAGTGCTAGGAACCTGGAGTGCCTTACTGGCGCCCCAAGAAGGGCCCAGGGCTCTCCAAGTCCACCTAGTATCCTTTCAGGCACTCTCTGAGCCTTTACTCGCTGTGCGGGAGGGGCGGGCGGGAGGGGTGGGGACACATACCTGGAGGAGCTCCCTCCAGGTGGTCCCTGCCCCTTTGCGGGTGGTCCCTGCTGGCGGAAGGACCCCCATTCTAGGAGCGCAGCAGGATGCAATGACTTCCTCTGGACGGCGTAAGATTGCGCCACCAGCTTGATGTCGCTTGCTGATTTGGGAAGCTTCAAATAATTAGATAAAGGCCCCGCGGGGGTGTGGGTGTGGGGTGGATGTTTTTCCAGAGTTCTCATCGCTTCGGAGATGGCACATGCGGAAGGCAGCATGTCCCAGGGGGCTCCTAGCGAGGGCCAAGCGCCCACTGGAGGTGCACAGGGATGCGCATTCTTCCTTCTGGTGGGGCGACCCAGCACGGGAGTGGGGTTGGGGGGAGACCCAAAGGGGGGTGCCTTTAGAGTCCCGTGCTCTGGAGGCGGGGGTGGAGGTGGAGGCTGAGGCAGACTGGGGGCGAGGACGTTGTGGGGGAGGCAGAGGGCGGGCGCCGTCCAGTCTCAGCCCCCCGGCCCCAGCCGGCCAGACTCTCCACGCTTATGTAAGGCCGGAACGTGGCAGCTCGGCGGGCGCGGGAGAGGAGGGGAGGGGAGGGGAGAAGGGGGAAGAAGAGGGGGCAGAGGGGAGGAGCCGGGTGGGAGTGGGAAGGGCCGCCTGGAGCTGGGGTGGTCCTTCAGAAGGTTGTCCGGAGGGTCAACTCCAGCCCTGCCCCCGCTCCTTCCCCCGCCTCAGTTTCCCCACACTCTCTCTCCCAGTTATCACACTCGGTCTCACCCTCGCCGGGGTGGACTTCCCTCTGGGCTCGTCGTTTCCGGCCGAAAGTTCTCCCTTCTGCCACCTTGCCCGGGTCCGTTGACTAGTTTGAACCAAGTTTATGGAGAGACCAGGGGGCTAAGCTCCGGGCACCACGCCTGGGAGCATCCAACAGGCGCCCAGCGTGGGACCGCAGAAGAGTAAGGGAAATCGAGTCTGCGTGGGGGGCGGGGGGCTCCGTCGACTGACGGGTGGGCTCCGGACCTCCGGAATCGCAGGGAGGGCGAGGGTCGGTGGGTGCGGGGACCTGGGGGGCGCCCAGCCCCTGCGCTCCTCTGCGGAGGTCGGCCCTCGTTCCCCCGCACCCGCGCGGACTGGGGGCGGGCCGAGGCTTCGGGGGCGTGGGGCGCTGGAGCAGGAAGGGGCAGGAAGGGGCGGGGGGCGCTCAGCCGCCCGCAGGAAGAGAGGAGCCCGCCAGCCCACTCCGCCACGCTGAGCACCTCTCCGCCCGCGCCATGTGGGCTCTTCTGTTCACCCTGGCTGCGTGCGCCCCCGCGGCCGGGACGGGTCTAGGGACGCTCGGCGACTCGGTCCTGAACTTTTCACTGCCCACGACCACCGAGGCCTGGCTCTCGACCCCAGCCCCACGAAGCAGCCCCGTGCAGCCACCCGTGGGGAAAGACAACGGTGAGTATGGACCAGAGACCTGGCCAGTTCTGCTCACCCCCCCACCCCCACCCCGCCCCACCTCGGGGACCACCACACTCACCGGTGCGCCAGCGCGCAATGGCTGCTGACTCAGCAGCCAGATTCCCTCGGAGTCAGCAGTCCCAGGATGGGCTCCCGCGAGATGGAGCCTCTTCCAGCCCTACAGTACTAGGAGTACTAGCTGCCTGCCACCACGCGATTCCCACTCCTGGCGAGCCCATGGGCATCGGAGTAGCACGGGGCTCCTCTGAAGTGGTAAATCTTGGCTAGAACAGACGGCCTCCGATTTCTACCGAGGAGTGGTGGTAGCTTTGAACCAACAGACCTGGAGTTTCGAAATCCAGCACTGTGCCATCAGAGTTTTCAGTTCCTGCTTTTCCTGAATTGGATAGCCTGGTCTTCTTTTGAGGTGTCTCCTGGACCAGCTAACCTTTCAATTAGTAGCTGAGGGTATTAACCATTTGTGCCATCCAGCGGGACTCCTGCCAGTCCAAAGCCTTGCTTACTCTTCCCTTTTCACAGAGGAGGAATGGAGGTTCGGATGGGTGTGGGGAGGCAGGACTGGGAGGGGAAGGGGGGGGGGTGCAGACCAAGGTGCCAAGATGAGTTAGAGGAAGAATTCCGCTGGGTCCTCTGCTGGTTCCATCTTGAAAGTTGGAGCTCCCTCCAGGAAGGAACAAGGGAAAGAAGGAGCATGCCTGGAGGGATGGGGCACTGTTTACCCAGGACAGCGAGAAGTGGGCGGTTCTAGTTGTCAACTTTTCAAAGGTGGGAATTTAGCCCTCGAACAGAATGGGGTAGCGTCCGGTGAGCTGCTTGAAGGAGGCGAGCCGAACTGAGTCCGGAGACTCTTGGTCAGGAAGACTGGAGGGAGAGGGCAGCGAGGAGGAGGAACCAGTTCGTGCAAAGGCCCAGGGGCACAGGCCAGGAAATTCGCAGCATGTTCCAGAGACAGCTGTGGAGCTTGGGTGGGTAGGCGGCTGGTGACACCTGCCTGCCCCTGTGCTGAAGGGTGAGCAGGATGCAGCCCCAGCTCTGGAAAGGCTAAAGTCTCCAGGCAGACGTAGATGTGAGAATAGCACCCTAGCTCAGGGGCCGAACACAATGAGGGCCTTGGTGTAGGGACTGTGAGGCAGGAGACCCAGTCTGGAGCCAGAGGTCCTCTGGGCTGGGGTGTGGAGGGAGGAGTGGAATTAGACAACAGAATGAGAGGTGGGTGATACAGGAGAGAGTCGTACTGTGCACAGACCTTGTTTGGTAAAGAACCAAGCTCATTGAAGCAACCAGCAGTCCTGCTTGGCTGGGTGTGGCTGTCTATTACAGAGGGTCAGGGGTGAGACTAGTCTCACACACCCACTCATGTCAGCCAGGAGGAGGAGGATCCAAGGAACAGAGTGGAGAGGCTGGTGGGGGCCAACTGCAGGCCTTGAATGCCATGCTGAGGCCCTTAGATCCCTGTGGCTCTGGTGCCTTTCTGGGTTAGCAGGGCTCTGCATCGGAGATCTCATGCCATTTCCTCCTTCCCTGGTCCCCAGGGACCACAGGACGGCAGATCCGGCTTCGGGTGGTAAAGAAGAAAAAGATCATCACAAGGAAACGAAAGAAGACAGCTCAACCCAGCCCTACAGAGACTGTCGCCCCTTCTAGGAGCCGTAGCCTCCCCAAGGAGCAAAAACCAGGTACCAGCCTAGACTTGCACACCATGAAGTAGCGCTTGGTCTCACCGGCATAGGCGTGCCTGCAGCCTGCCCAGCACTAGAGCAAGCTTAGGCTTAGCTGCCTGCCTGCCCTGACTGCCCTCTCTTTGCCCCAGACTGCCCCCCCTTGGGCCTGGAGTCCCTGCGAGTTTCAGATAGCCGGTTTGAAGCTTCCAGCAGCCAGTCCTTTGGGTTGGGACCACACCGAGGACGGCTCAACCTCCAGGTCAGCAGAGCCCTCGTCTTGGGCGGGCAAGATGACCCATGGGGACTGCTCCCTTTCCCCCTTCCTGCCCTGCCCACACCCCCAGTGAACCTGGTTCCCCTGTCCCATGCCTTCAGTCCGGCCTGGAGGACGGTGACCTGTATGACGGGGCCTGGTGTGCCGAGCAGCAGGACGCTGAGCCGTGGCTACAGGTGGATGCTGGCCGAGTCACTCGCTTCTCCGGGGTTATCACACAGGGCAGGAACTCCATTTGGAGGTGAGGCAGACTAGCCCCAGGCCAAGAAGTCTTAGCAGGCAGGTAGGCTGGGTGGAAGTCCTGGTAGGTACTGATGATCTCTCCCCACCTCTCTGCCAGGTACGACTGGGTCACGTCCTACAAGGTCCAGTTCAGCAATGACAGTCGGAGCTGGTGGGGGAGCAGGAACCTCAGCAGTGGGGTGGACGCAGTGAGTGGGCCCTTGGTGTCTTGGACGTGCTATGCTCTGAGTTGGACTGGCCCAGGCTGGGGCTTCTCTAGATATAAGGAGCCTGCTTGGGCATCTCAGTAGAAAGGGTGTTTTTAGGATGGGTGGCACCCCCCAAAAGATAAAAACAAACCCAAATTCACCTCCATCGAGTTGATTCCGACTGACTGTGACTGTAGGACAGGTTAGAGCCATCTGTGTGAGTTTTGGGGACTGTTAACTTGACAGAGGAAGCCAGCCTCTAACACCTGAAGGGTCTGCAGGCGCAATTGTACAGTTATAACATATAAAGATCATTGTAAAGTCATAAAGATAGCAAAGACAGGAGAGAGAATAAAATGAAGGAGTCAGACACATTTTATAGTATCACTTCAACCCCTCTTCGTGGTCCACGTGGAGGTGGGAGAACAGAGTGTCTTTACTGTCTTGAGATATTTATAGGGAGCCATAAGATGCAGGGGTAACCAGCCCCCCACAACTAATCACAGGTTCCGTAGATGCAATTGTACGGTTAAGATTATAGTAAAGTCATGGAGAAGTGGGAGAAATGAGAGAGAAAAATAAAGAAGTCAGACATATTTCATAGTAGCATGTTCACCTCAACTCGTCTTGGTGGTACACGTGGAGGTTGGGGAGGAACAGGCAGGAGAGAGCATCCTTAGGTTTTAGTTCTAAACAAAGCTTATGTATCTTTGGAGGCATGCAAGCCCTCTGATTACAGATAGCAATCTATGTCATAGGAAGGGGTTGTAGCATAGGCAATACAAGCAATAGGAGGGGGACAACCTAGAGGTGTAAAGGGAGGGAATAGGGGTACATGGCCTAACCTTAGTCATCCTTGAGTGGTCCTGGGCTTGCCTTCAGGCACTCTTTCAAGGGAACAATATCAGGAGGGAATTGGCACTACTTAGAGTGAGTCCAACTATACAGTCTGGTTGCTCTGATACCCTTAAGGAGAATAACCTCTGACCTGCTCTCGTTGACCTCCTAGTGTACAGTCATTCACCATGTGTAGCAAGCAGCGTCTTGGGTTTGGCAGATCTTTGGGGGAGACAACTCTGGAGAAATCTTTCTGTATCCCACAATAAGACACATATTCAGTTGTTACATATGTCACAAGATGGGTAGTAACTACAGTAAGGTCCTTGAGCTCACAGATGAGGAAGCCTAGTACCTGCATAGGGGGAAGGTCTGAGGGGGGCTGGTGACACAGTGGGAGGAGACAGCAACAGATGTCTGCTTCTGTAGGGAGATAAAATCAACCACGTGCTCACTTTAAGGCAGCATAGCTGTTAGGGAAGAGTCTGTGGGAATGATATTTAAAGCAGGATAATATACTTGGACTTTATCTCTAACTTACCAAGGTGGTGGCTTTCCTACCGTGGAATACTAGCTTTCCAGATTCCCTCTGTTATAATTTAGGGGATATAGTCCTAGTCATCGTTCTCTCAGTATTAGCTCCCCACATCAACTGTTTTTTAGAGGAGTAGAAAGTGCCAGGACAGTCCCTTGGAGCAACAGTCCTCCGGTCGCTATATCACTTCCAGACCGTCTCCTTCCTCCCGGACCCGCTTCTGCCACCAGGCTATGGTGTGCAGCCATGGCCAGCTTTAGGATTGGCTGCTCAAGTCACATGACCACATTGGCCTATGGGACAGCCCGAGAGCAGGGACTGGGGTGTGTGTGTGTGTGTGTGTGTGTGTGTGTGTGTGTGTGTGATTGCCTGCTTGTGGGGGTCGGGGGAAGGGTTACTGTGCATACCACACAAGAGCCCAAGTCCCCCGACTGACCACCACGGTGGGTTCCTTGGTAAAGCTGCAGGCCTGATTCTTGCCCTGGATTCTAGGCCAGACTACAGGGCTTCTGGCATCCCCGAAAAAAGACTCTCTACCCCTCCAGATCTTCCCAGCCAATTCCGACCAAGAGACCCCAGTGCTGAACCTCCTCCCTGAGCGCCAGGTGGCCCGCTACATTCGCCTGCTGCCCCAGACCTGGCTCGAGGGAGGCGCGGCTTGCCTCCGGGCAGAGATCCTGGCCTGCCCGGTCTCAGGTGGGCAGTTAACTGGGCAAGGGCTGTCTGGGCAGGTTCGGGACACTGAGGGCGCCCTCCACTGTGACATTGACTGTTACCATCCTCCACCAGATCCTAACGGCCTGTTCCCTGAGGCCTCTGCTCTGGGCTCCTCGGACCCTCTGGATTTTCGGCATCATGATTATAAGGCCATGAGGAAGGTCAGTCTAAATCCCTGGACCCAGGAGGGAAGACCTGTCTAGTCCAGGGCCCTTCAGCCACCCAGGCGACCCCTGCTCGGGCTGCCCTCATGACCCTCATCACCTCACCCTTCCTCTGTTGACCCCAAAGTTTGGCTCCCTTGGTTAGGGTGCCTCCCCTGTCCTGACCCCATCCCCTTCCTGCATTGGTGTGGGCTACCCATTGACTTTCCCAAGTCTCTCCGTGATCACATCTGTGACCACGTGGTGGTCCGTGGTGACATGCCCTCTGGTGCATGTCTTCCTACCAGCTGATGAAGCAGGTGAACGAGCAGTGCCCCAATATCACCCGCATCTACAACATCGGCAAGAGCCACCAGGGCCTGAAGCTGTATGTGATGGAAATGTCGGACCATCCTGGGGAACACGAGCTGGGTATGGATGGCTGGGCTGGGGAGAGGTGGTCCCCGGGGCGGAGCGCTCTGGGTGTACGCTGGCTTCCAGCAAGCCCCTGTGTGTTCTCAGGAGAGCCCGAGGTGCGCTACGTGGCCGGCATGCATGGGAACGAGGTCCTGGGGCGGGAGTTGCTTCTGCTGCTGATGCAGTTCCTGTGCCGGGAGTTCCTGCGAGGGGACCCACGCGTGACCCGGCTGCTCACGGAGATGCGCCTGCATCTGCTGCCTTCCATGAATCCTGACGGCCATGAGATCGCCTACCGCAAGGTAGGCCACATGGCAGGCGCGCCCCCTGCTCCTCAGGCCCCAGCTTGAACAAGCCTCTTCCCTGGCAGGGCTCGGAGCTCGTAGGTTGGGCAGAGGGCCGCTGGACCTTCCAGGGCATCGACCTTAACCACAATTTCGCCGACCTCAACACACCATTGTGGACCGCCGAGGACGACGGCCTGGTGCCGGACACGGTCCCCAACCATCACCTGCCACTGCCTACGTACTACACTCTGCCCAATGCCACGGTGAGTGTTCTGGGGCTGTGTGAGGGAGCCTTGCGGAGAGGCCTTGGCCCAGCCCCTAACCGGCCTCTGTGCAGGTGGCCCCGGAGACCCGGGCGGTGATTGAGTGGATGCAGCGGATCCCCTTTGTGCTGAGTGCCAACCTTCATGGTGGGGAGCTCGTGGTGTCCTACCCCTTCGACATGACGAGGACTCCGTGGGCAGCCCGGGAGCTCACGCCCACACCTGATGAGGCCGTCTTCCGTTGGCTCAGCACTGTGTACGCTGGCACGAACCAGGCCATGCAGAATCCAGACCGCCGCCCCTGCCACAACCAAGACTTCTCCTTGCATGGCAACGTCATCAACGGCGCTGACTGGCACACCGTGCCCGGGAGTATGTGTCCGGGGTGGAGGGAGGCCCCTCCCCCGGCCCCCTTTCCCCAATAAGCCGGTCTGCTGGTGACATCGCGGTTGTTAACTCCCACCCTGAAAGGTCTCCCAGAAGAGGATTCCAGGAGGGGGGGGCTCCCACCCTGCCCACCTAGGCTCCAGTGTCTGTGGTACCCCTAGGCATGAACGACTTCAGCTACCTACACACCAACTGTTTTGAGGTCACCATAGAACTGTCGTGTGACAAGTTCCCGCATGAGAGTGAGCTGCCCCAGGAGTGGGAGAACAACAAGGACTCTCTCCTTACCTACCTGGAACAGGTGAGATCCAAGCCCCAGGCCCCCGCCTGCCTGAGTCATTCCTGTCCCCCCAGGCCCCAGCCTGCCTGGGTCACTCCTGGGCCCTGGCCTGCCTGGGCACTCCTGCTCCCTTGGGCCATAGCCTGCCTGGGTCATTCCTGCCTGGGTCATTCCTGCCCCCCTTGACTTCAGTCTGCCTGGATCACTCCGGCCCCCCTGGACTTCAGTCTGCCTGGGTCACTCCTGGCCCCCTGGACTTCAGTCTGCCTGGATCACTCCTGCCCCCCTGGATCCCAGCCTGCCTGGGTCACTCCTGCTACCCTGGATCCCAGCCTGCCTGGGTCACTCCTGCCCCCCTGGACTTCAGTCTGCCTGGGTCACTCCTGCCCCCCTGGATCCCAGCCTGCCTGGGTCACTCCTGCCTGGGTCACTCCTGCTCCCTGGGGCCCCAGTCTGCCTGGGTCACTCCTTCCCCCCTGGGCCTCAGTCTACCTGGGTCATTTCTGCCCCCTGGGCCTCAGTCTGCCTGGGTCACTCCTGCCCCCTTGGCTCCAGCCTGCCTAAGTCACTCCTGCCCCCTGAGCCCCGGCCTGCCTGGCTCACTCCTGCCCTGTCCACTCATGGCGTAGGTTGCAGCTCTCAGTGGGAGGATTTCTAAGGTCCCACTAAGTTTCCAACTCATGAGATGCCTGGACTACGCTTGACATCCGTTTGACTTACAAGGATGTATATGGGACAGATTGACCCAGCTTGCCAGGTAGACAACATCAGATGTGCCTCCATTGTGGGTGATCCCCACGGCAGTCTCTGCGGGGGTCCAGAGAGCCACCGAGGGCTTGCATTAGGCAGCAACTGCCCCTAGAGAATCTCACGATTTACAAGTGCTGTATCTCTGGTGATGACTTCATAGGGATCCTTCCCAAGGTTTCTACAAAAGACAAGCCCAATCGATAGCATGAGTCAGTGACTTGGGGAGGACTAGAGAGATCCTTCCTACCAGGTACCTACTGGAGACGTGGTGCTCTGATCAAGTGCTCCAGCAAGAACAGAGGGTTGGCGGGCCAGCTGCTCGGAAGGGAAGGGGAGTGCAGTGTGCTCCTGTCAAGAGAACCCCCTCGGACACCCTATGGGGCAGTTCTGCTCGGCCCTAGAGGCTCACTGTGCATCAGAATGGACGCAGGCAGAGCACCAGGATGTTATGGTTCTTCCAGTCCACATGCAACGTGTTTCCAGTCATAAGGGTTTTCTCCAGAAGACCCAGGAAGTGAACGGCCGGCCGCAGCTTCATGCAGACTCACTCACTACCATCGTGTCCATTTCAACTGGTGTGACCCCACAGGACGGTGTGGGACTGTCATGCAGGTTTCCCGGCCTGTAAAAACTTAACCGGAGTAGGAAGCCTTATCTTTCTTCCACGGACTGGCTGGTGGTTTGGAACTTGGTACCTTGTGACTAGCAAGCCCAGCTAGTCCAGCTCCTTCAGTACCAGGGCTCCCTCGTGTTTCTGATCCCTTGCCCCCCCACAGGTGCGCATGGGCATCACGGGTGTTGTGCGGGACAAGGACACGGAGCTCGGGATCGCTGACGCTGTGATCGCTGTGGATGGGATTAACCATGACGTAACCACGGGTGTGTGGGGCAGGGAGGCGCAGCGGGCAGGGCTGAGCGAGGCTGCATGGGTCTTGATCTCCTACCTCTTTCTCGCAGCGTGGGGCGGCGATTACTGGAGGCTGCTGACTCCCGGGGACTATGTGGTGACTGCCAGTGCTGACGGCTACCATTCCGTGTCCCGGAACTGTCGGGTCACCTTCGAAGAGGGCCCTGTCCCCTGCAACTTCCACCTCACCAAGACACCCAAACAGAGACTGCGAGAGCTGCTGGCAGCAGGGGCCAAAGTGCCCCCAGACCTCCGGAGGCGGCTGGAGCGGCTGAGGAAACAGAGGAATTAGAACAGAGGCAGCCGCTTCAGCTGAGAGTCCTAAGCCTTGGGCAGGCTGGCCCTGTCCGGAACTGAAGGAGAGGGAGGGGCCGGGGAGACCATGTGGGGGCGGGGTGAGGGTGGGAGAGGCGCTCGGGCTCATTAAAGCTACCTGGCACCTCAGTCAATCTGCCTGTGGTCTCTTTCCCAGGTCCCCTCCAAGGTGGGCCTCGGGCACCCACCCCTTGTCTCCCACTCTGCATACACTTGTGCACTCACGAGTTGGCTTCTAGATCATGGTATGGAACGCGAACCCCATCAAGGACCAGGGCTCCCCTTAAGCCCTGGGCTCAACAGAACAGCCCATCGCTGCCCCTCAGCTTCGGCTCCAGCTTCCACCATAAGCTTCTGCTCAGGGCCGAGCCTCCAAGGAGCTGGGAAAATGGTCCGCTCCTGGCCCTTGGCTAGGGCGGCCAGCCAAGAGGGGCCAGTTCAATCCAGTGGGAGCACGGACAGTGAGGTGTGGCCATGCCAAACGCCGTGCTGAGATCTACAGGGACACTTGGTCAAGGAGGCCATCGAGATGGTGGCCCGAGCTCAGCGAAGGCCGCCGGGAGGAGGGAGCCAAAGGCAGAGCAGCTGAGCAGTGAAGGGCGCTTCATCCGCCATGCCCAGTGGCAGCAGGGCACCCAACTGCCCGCCTTCCAGAGGTCAGAGGGCGTCCGCCTGGGAAAGCAGGTATCTTGAGAGGAATTTTATGCTGGAAATTGGACATAAAGGTGTGGGAGGGACTAAATGAGAGATCGAAGGGACGTTCACTCGGAATCAAGAGGCTGAATACACCCTTGGCCCGCACTTTATAAGCCTCCGTTTCCCAACTGGTGGCAGAACCCGTAATCAGCCAGGGCCATCTGTGACCCCTTGTGGGCCTTGACCGTGGCGGGTGCCAGGAGAGTACTTTCTCCCCCTCTTTACCTTCTCTCTCCATCCTGTAATGTCGTCTGTGGAAAGCTCACTGCCTTGGCTGGCAAGGGTTACCCGAAAAATGCCGCATCCAGGCTTGGAGCCTCTGTACTTCAGAAGCAGCCCGGAAGGGCAGGGCGTAGCAGATACAGTGCGACCATGTCTGGCACCAAGACATCCTGTAGGTTGGCTCCGCCTCTCCCACGTTACTCTCAGCCAATGTCCACGAAGAAGCCAGTGCCGGTGTTTCTCTGCACTTGTCTCTCCACCTTCACCTTCCACAACCTCACTTTATAAGTTTTTTTTTGGAGGGTGGATTGAAATTTATAAACATGGTTGAAAGTGCACGTAAGCACACAGCTAGATAAATGTATACACACTGGATATGCCAGGCACGTGCCAGTCAGGTTAAAAAGCAAGTGCCCCATCTGCCCCCCCTCCACCCCACCATGTGTCCTCATCCAGTGACATTCATCCTGACCGCTAACACTCACGTAGCTAAGGAAGAGCGAGGATGCGCTGCGGCACTTGAACTTTGGGGTGGGTGAGGGATGTTGGGATGTCGAAAGTACCCTGGACTGCCAGAGGGACAAACAGATTTGTCTTGGAGGAAGTACAGCCTGAAAACTACCTGGAGTCGAAGGTAGTGAGATTTCTCACTCACTCTGGACATGTTATCGGGACAGAACCAAACCCACAGCTATTGAATCGATATCAATTCATAGCGACCCTGCAGGGCAGGGCAGAACTGCCCCTGTGGGTTTCCGAGACTGCTAATGGGAGTAGAAAGCCCTATCTTTCTCCCAAGGAGTAGCTGGTGGTTTTGAACTGCTGACCTTGCGGGTCACAACCCAGCGTGTAACCGCTACGCTGCCAGGGCTCCTGACCAGGAGAGAACAGTCCCTGGAAAAGGACATTGTGCTTGGGAAAACAGGGGGGCAGAAAAAGAAGGAAGACCCTTGATGAGATGGATTGACACGGTGGCTGTGACCATGGCTGGAACATAGCAATTGTGAGGCTGGCCCCGAGCCAGGCGGCTGTTTGGTTCTGCTGTCCGTAAAGTCGCTATGAATTGGACCCGACTCGACGCGCCTAACGACAGCAGTGTAGCTTCGCTTGCTTTTGTGGTAGAATTCCCATCACGCTCTTCCTTGCTATAGCCTTTGGCCCCCAGATTTCATTTTGGTTTTACTGGATGAAAAAGAATTCTTAGTGGGAGCCAGTAGGAGGTCACTCTAGCTGGCTTAAAGGGAACTGGGTTGATTAAAGGGTACTGTGAAATGTATACACCTCCAGGAGGACTGGAATCAGGCTGGGGGTGCTACGTAGCCAGAAAAAACAGCTGGTGGCAACAAGTTAGGAGAAATAGTCAACCATGGAATGGAACAATTCTGTAGGAGGCATGGCTCAGCATCACTTGCTACTTGGCAGCTAGTGTGCTGGGGACTAGCTATTCGAAGTTTCCATGCGGCTCCAGAAGAAATAAAACTCTCTGGGATTGCCGGAAAATCTGACCTCCCTCCACAGGACTCCCACCTCTTTGTGCCCTGCAAGTCTCGGACCAGCGCATCTGCTCGACAGAGCTCAGTTACCTGAGACGTGCTGGTGGTGCACACGGTGACACGAGGTTGGCTGCTAATGGGAAGGTTGGAGGCTTGAGTCCAGCCAGAGGGGCGTAGCATGAAAGCCCTGCCCATGTGTTTCAGCAAAACCAGCCACTGAAGACTCTGGCACCCTTGAGTGCAGCTGAACTCTGTGGCCACTGGGTTTAAAGTGACATGAGGAATCTGAGATACAAAGGGGCTCGAGATACTTCGCTGTAGCTTTCCATCTTCTGAAGTATGTGAACGCAAGCCAAAGGGAAGTTGAGATGGGGGATCAGGGAGCCCATCGATGGAATCAAAATTATGAGTCTGTGCATTACCCCAGGGGCAGAGCTTGAAGTCAGTGTTGGATCACGGTGTTGCACAATTCAAGGGGGCTGCTGCTTAGACCCAAAGGGACAATGAGCGCTACATAAAAACGTCACCAAAGGAACCAGACACTGGAGGGAGGAGAAAAGTGAGGGACTGCTGCCAAGGGTTCAAGTAGAGAGCAAATGTTTTGAGAATGATGAGAGCAATAAATGTACAAATGTGCTTGAAAAAAGAGTAAAAGAGATGTATTCTCTGGTGAGGGCAGCAGGTGTACAGATGTTCTTGACACAATAGATGGATGGATGGATTGTGGTAAGAGTTGTACAAGCCCCCGATAAACTGATTTTTTAAAAAGAAAAGGAACCAGCCACCATGTGTAAATCAGCAGAGTCCACAGCTAGCAGAAGCAGACCCACGGGAATCTCAGACATTTGAAAGGACAGTGGCAGATTGTGACAATAATTATGCTCCCCCTTAAATAAGGTTACACTTGAAAATCCCTCCATAGGATGACAACAACAAAACCTATAGAAGTAAGCTGGCAGTTTGAAAAAGAACCTCACAATGACATGCTCCACCTAGCTCTGGCCATCGGCCTGCCAGAGGAGTAGTAAAGGCCAGGTCCTGGCCGCGGGGAAGCTCCATGCGGCACCTCTCATGCTCCAGGCTCCCCCATGAACTCAGGAGGCTAGCTAGACTCCTGCTGCGAAGACATCCTTCTTGCCTCGCTCCTTCCTCTGCCTGCCCCTGCTTCTCTCTCTCAGGAGAGCACTTTGAGTGCATGCAAGTCCCCACTTCCAGCTCTGCTCCTAGGGAATCCCACCGGAATGAAGGGTGGCTTCCAGAACACTGGGGCTCTATTAAATGAAGAGGGCTTACCAGAGCCCTCTTTTGCTGCTCTGGAAGCCCCTGCTGCGCGCTCACACACACACCCCTATTGTGTTACACTCGTGTGTATAAGAAAGAGGTTTATATACAAGAGCAACTGAACATAGAGAAAACATCCCAGCCCAGTCCGGATCAAGTCCGTAAGTCTGATATTAGCCCATATGTCCAATACCAATCTATAAAGTCTTCTTCAGACTCATGAAACACATGCAATGACACCGAATGCAGGAAGATCACAGGCCAGTGGGTGGGAAGTCTTGTGGACCCCGTGGCAGGGGAAGCATCTCCGCACTGATGTGAGTCCACTTGACTCCTCCAGTTTCAGGGCTCTAGTGTAGCTCCATGTGACTTGTCAAGAGGAATGTCTTGCAGGGAGTGAAAGTGTGTCCTATCTCCAGTGAGCCTCCTTATCTCCTTAGCGCCTCCAAATGAGGTCATCAAGCTGCGGCCTGATTGACAGGCTAAGCCCCACCTCTTCACTTTTTATAGTCTCTAATTGACAACAGATCATGTAACTACTACACCTATAAACACACACCTACACACACACACACCTACACATACCCTACTGCTGCTGAGCTGCTCCTTCAAGGAAGTGGGTTTGAAGGAATTCTGCCAACCTTGAGGTTTGATCACAGGCTTTGGTTTTCAGGTGCAAGCAAGAGACAGGATCCCCTTGACTCCCTCAGCAGAGGGCCAGGGACATGGCTGCCAGGGTCTTGACACATGCTCCTGGCCTGGCCTGTCCCTGGGGCCCTGGGGGCTCCATGCTGTGTACCAGTGGGGGCATTGCTGGCAGGTCCACTCTGCAGCCATTCAGCCACATTCCACCGGCAGCCACAGTCGATTTTGGCATGCTGTCCCTCTAGGCCCATCTCCAAGGAGGGCCTGGGGAGCAGCCCAGATAAACCAGCTCTCACCGCAGAAGCCAATGTTGGCTGGCCTTGAGGCAGTGCCAGCCCAACAGTGGCCAGACCCGTCCCCACCCACTTGAAGGTAGATTCAGGTCTTGAGTGAGTGGGTGGATGTGCCAGGGGGCTGGGTCAGAACCCACGGTGGAAAGAAACCCTAGACAGGCAGTGGGCACAGGGACCGTGACCGGAGGGCTTCCCTGTCCTCTACTCCAGCCTGAGGGAGACCTTCAGGCACCGAGCTGATGAGGAGGACACCTTTTAGCGAAGAGCCAGATAGACAGACAGCCCCTTACCTGCCAGGGGCAGGCATCCACACGCACCTCTCCGCCTCCCAAGACCCAGGTGTCTAGCTTCCCTAGCTGAGCCTCTTCTGAGCAGCCCAGACTGGGGAGACCACCTCACAGCCAAGGGCACCTCAAGGGCCAAGCTGGCAGGAGAGGGGGCAGAAGAGGCGCTGGAGAAAGTGATGTTGACAAGTCCGGTGGCCAAGCGGTTCTGCGCTGGGCTGCTAATGGAAAGATTGGCAGTTGGAACCCACCAGCAGTCCCAGGGTGAAAGATGCGGCAGTGTGGTTCCATTAGGACCACAGCCGTGACCCCGATGGGGCAGTTCTGCTCTGCCCTGCAGGGTCCCTGTGGCTTGGAACAGGCCTGGCAGCAGTGATTTCATTTGTGTGTGTGTAGGGGTGGGGCGGGGGATGGGGGTGGAGAGGATGTTGGGCCTCAAGGAACCCCAGACATGGTGCTTGACAGCATTTTTCCTTCGTTCTCTTTCAAGAAATAAAACAGCCACAAGGAATGTGCAAAAACCTGTCTTGCTTCTGGTGACCCCGCTGGGAAGCCTCTTCTGAGTCTCTGGTGTCATGAAGTCACCTCTGTGTTTTGAATGTGTTTCTGTGGGGGCCTGGACACTCAGAAAACCCCCCTCACCCCGCTCCCCACCCCCATGGCAGTGCCTACAGCTCCAAACCCAGGAACTCCCACCCACCTGGGGCCACCCCTCTTCCGGCCCCTGGGAAACCCGGGCCTCTGGGAAGTGAGGAGAGGCAGAGCCTCCTGGACGGGTGAGCCAACAGAGGAGGCCCAGAGTGAGGAGTCCACCTGGGAGGAGACTGAATGGCATCTGGGGAAAGGCTCATTGAGGAATTCAGTGGTGTGTCCCTTTTGCCTTGTTCTCAGGCCCACTCCACCCCAAGAAGGTGGCAGAGGGGTTGAGTGGCAGTATGAAGGGGCTGAGGTGCTCTGCAGAGCTTGGGGACTTGTTTCTTAGAAGCTGACATTTCTGCTTTTTTCAAACTTCATTTTTAAGTTTTTATTTGGAACTGGGTGAAGCTCTACGGAGCAGATCGGTTTCCCATTCAACCATTCATACCCATTTGCTTCATGTCACTGATCTCAATCCCCACAATGCAACACAACTCATCTCCCTACTTTCCAGAGTTCCTTGTGTCTTTCTCCCCTGGCCTAACCCTCTGAGCTTTGTTCTTGGGTAAGCTCTGAAGTGAAGAAATAAAACTGACCTTACTTGATGACACAGCCCTGCTGACAGAGTGATTACTCACTGGGCTGCTAACTTAGAGGTCAGCACCTCAAAACCCCCACCACCTCCATCGGAGAAAGACTGGGCTTTCTATTCCGGTAAAGCAGGGGTTCTCAACCTTCCTGATGCTGCGACCCTTTCATACAGTTCCTCATGTGGTGGTGACCCCCCCAACCATAAAGTTATTTTTGTTGCTACTTCATGACTGTCATTTTGCTACTGTTATGAATTGGGCGACACCTGGGAAAGGGTCGTTTGACCCCCAAAGGGGTCGAGACCCACAGGTTGAGAACCCCTGCTGTAGAGCTATAGTTTTAGAAACTCACAAAGGCAGTTCTGCCTGTCCTCAGTTGGCATCAATTTGATGGCAGTGAGTTTGGGTTTTATGGTTTGTTTGTTTGTTTAGTGAATAGCATGATTATGTACTTTTTTTTAAGTCCCCAAGATAATTTATGGATAAAATATTACTACAAAGGAGCTAATCAAGTCTGCTGGATACAAATCAGACAACAAAATTAATATGTTTCTTTATGTCTGCAATAAACAAAAAATGGACTTTTAATAATGATATAATTTACAACAGCATAGGTCAGAAAATACCTAGGAATAAATTGAATAAAAGATGGGCAAGACTTCTACACAGAGGCTTAAGGAAATACGATGAAGTATTTTAAAAATGTACAGAAACAGAGAGTTATGCACTATTCATGGGCCGAGCTGCTCGGTCTTTAAAGAGGTTTATTCTCCATTTGTTGATCTTTAAATTTGATATAATCCAATGAATGGCCAATAGGTTTTTGAAGAAATGGATGTTCCTAAGCTGGATGTAAAATTTGAATGAAAATGCAAAGGCCCTAGTGAAGCCATGGTGATCATGAAGCAGAGTTTAAGTTGGAGGACATACCTTACCAGCTATAAAAACATGCTGGAAACCTAAAGTAATTAAGGTAGTGTAGTGTTGATACACAAAAAGTTGTTTTTTTATTTTTAAAGCCACGGTTTGGGATTGAAAATGCAGAGCAGGAAATCCCACACCTCTGGACATTTGACTTAAGACAGAGCTGCTGCTGTAGTGTGGTGGAGAAGCTATGGCAATTTCAGTAACTGGTGCTGAGTCAATTGGCTGCACATTCACATCAGACGCAAAAATCAATTCCAGGTGGACTCTGGATAAAAACATAAAAGTTAAAAACAATAAAGCCTCTAAAATATCTCCTGGAGTTTGGGGCACGTAAAGATGTCTGAAACAAGCTACAAGAAGCACTAGCAACCCAAGAACCCACTGCCATGGAGCCCATTCCAACTCCAACCTTACAGAGGGGTTCGGAGAGGATCAGACATCCTCATCTGTTCCCCTCGGAGTGGCTGGTGGGTTTGAACCTCTGACCGTGCAGTTACCAGCCCAATGCCTAACCCCAAACACTAATCGGAAATAAAGGAAACAGTAAATAAAGGTTAATAACTTGGGCCCTCACCCGTGTAGAACTTCTAGTCATCAAGCGTCCTATAACAAGAGCAAAGGAAAGGAGGTGACAAGCGATCTGAAGTCCATAGGAATGGGGGTCTTCTTGTGGCCTCCACACTTGGCTTCGAGGAAGTAGCTCATTTCCCATCCACTAGTCGGTGGATGTTGTTACTACCACTGAAGTGTCAGAGGGAGCAAGCTTGAGGCGGTAAGTGCAATGGGGGAGGGGGGTGGGCTGGGGAAGTGATCGCCCTGCATTAAGAAGCTAGGAGTTTCAGAGCCTCACCCACCGTCAAGAGTCTGCCTCAGTGGTTCTCAACCTTCCTAGTGCCGTGACCCCGAAATACAGTTCCTCATGTTGTGGTGACTACCCCCCACCATAAAAATATTTTCATTGCTACTTCGTCACTGTCATTTTGCTACTGTGATGAATCGTCATGTAAATATCTGATACGCAGGATGTATTTTCATGGTTACAAATTAAACATGATTAAAGCATAGTGATTCATCTCAAAAGCAATATGTCATTCTACACTGTGAAATATTTATTTCGAATGACAAATAAATGAAATGTTGTCTTGAAGCGTGGTGTAGCATGGGTAACAGTCTTCCCCCCAGGTACTCATCTGTGGGCATATCTGCATGTGGGCAGACCCACCGGGAGATGGATGGAGGAGCGGTCTCTCAGTGCCTATATGTTTCCTGATGGTCTTAGGCAACCCCTGTGAAAGGATCGTTCGACCCCCAAAAGGGTGGTGACCCACAGGTTGAGAACCACTGGTCTCCCTCTTCTTGGAAAGACAGTGTGACCTGTCAACTTTTCCTTATCGAAGAAGAGATAGGAGAGGTGGGGTGCACTGGGGCATCTACAGCTGGCGGTGTGGTTGGAGACATCGACGTTTCTAGACTGCTCTTGAGGACATGCTGCTTTATTGTTTCAGCTTTCACGTTGAGCTCCATCTGCCACCCGGCTGTCTTCTTTTCTTGTCACTGTTGTGGGACATACACATGGCAAAACACACACACCGTGTGGAATTGGTATTTGCGTGTGATGGGAAGCAGGGGCCAAGACTAATTTTTTTTTTAAATACAAATGTCCAATCGACACAAATGCCATTGATTGAGAACACCATCCTTTCCAAACGGCCAGACGGCTCTCATCATTTGGGGAGAGCTTTATTTTTGAGAGAAAGTACCAAATCAAACTCAAGGTGCCATCGGTTCCGACCCACAGCGACCCGAGAGGATGGCGTGGAGCTGCCCTGGTGGCTTGGCGAGGCTGCCCGTCTTTAGGGGCGGAGTAAACCTCCTCTTTCTCCTGCAGGGCAAGTCACGGCTTCAGACTGCTGGCCTGGTGGGCTAGCAAGCCCCTCTCGTCAACTTCCTACCAGGGGAAGTGAGAGCCGCACCAAGATGGGTGTGGGGGAAGAGAGACATGCTAAGCACCGCCGGGCAAAAGTTGCTGTCTGCCTTCCCTGGGTCAACGAGGCCTGTCCACAGTGGGCCTATCTGAGCCCAATGAAACATCAGACAAGGCCCACCTGCAGGGTCGATGCAGCCCCCACAGTGGCCTCATTCTGAAGGGGATGCATGACACGGCTCTCTCTGCAGGGTGAGAGGCCAAGCGTGGGACTCCCATCCTATCCCCCTGCCTTCTGGCCCTGCAAGGAAAAATCTTCAGGGTGAGCTGACATCGAGAAGGCTGCCTGTGTCACCTGGTGACCGGATCATCCCAACTAGAAATAGCTTGAGTCGAATTTCTGTCACCCGGTCCCAAGAGAGATGGGACCCACAGATAGGGGAAACCTCAGGCTCCCTCTCAGCCTCATCTTCCACAGGGTGACTTCCCAGAGACCTCCTTCAGAGCATGCCCGTCTTTACCCCGTCAGTGGACACCTGTCACTTCCACCTGCCAGCACCTGCATCTCTGTGCCGGAAGACTACCTGGAGCCACTGGGGACTTTGGTTCCCCCACCCAGACGGGAATTCGTGTTCCTCTTGCTTTCCCCGCAGATCCTCATCACCGACTGATGGGAGGTGGTGCATAAATACCCCCGGTCCCTTACCTCTCCGGTGGGCAATCGCTGAGCCACAATCTGCACGCTGTCATTCAGAGTTTCCCGGGGGGACTGAGCGTCAGCAAACCCACAGTGGTAACTCCGCCATATTCTTCCCTGCCCCGTCTGCTGTCTCACTTCCTTTCCTCCTGCTTGGTGCTTCCTGGAGTCCCCTCCCAAACAAAGCAACTGAATTCAGAGCCCTGACTCTGAGGGGTACCCAAACTAAGGCACCCTTGTGGTAGTTACATAATCTGGTGTCAATTTGAGAGGATTGCATAAGAAGGGGTGGAATCTGGCCTGTCAATCAAGATCTAATCAATGAGGCCTCTGTGTGGGTAGGGCCTCCTCCTGAGAATTCTGGGAAATCCTGTATTTCCTTCTTGGAGGCGGGAGACAACTCTGTCTCTCTCTCTGCTCATTCCCTGGGAGACATTGCAGCTGACAAGACACATGGAACTACGCTAGTGCCCAGAGCTGGAGAAGCCACATGGACCTACCTTGATGCAACCAGACCTCTGAAGCCGGAGAAGCCACATAGAGACCCCTGCCAGTGCCGAGATGCTTACAACGCCACTGGATCCAAAGACTTTCTAGCCACTGGCCTGTGGTCGTCCTGCATTTGGCGTCATTGCATGTGTTTCGTGAATCTGAAGAGGACTTTATAGATTGGTACCAGACATATGGACTAATATCAGATTTAGGGGCTTGGACTGGACTGGGTTGGGATGCTTTCTTGTACAATTACCCTTTATATAAAACTCTCTCTTATACACATATGAGTTTCTATGGATTTGATTCTCTAGTCTACCCAGACTAACACAACCCTTCAGTGCAGGTGGCTGAGGCTACTGTAACCAATAGGATTTCTATCACAAGTCTGGGCTACCCAGCACTTTTAGAGATCAATTCTGATGAACCAATCACTCTATCTTATGAACAAAGCCTCGAGGGCTACATCTAAGCTGAGACTCGGCTCTCTGATATGATTTGTTGGACAGTGAGGTCTCTGCTACAGATTTATATAAAATCAAAGCTTCTGCCAAGTAGCATAACTTCATCCTCAGACTTGGGATGGCTGCAGCCAGATTGCGAATGGAACCCTACTGGATTAATGGATGAAGGGATCCAGGGTGGAGTTCTGTCTGTGAGGGCCAGAAGATGCCCTGGTTGGTTTGGGGAGGCGCTAGAGACCTTGGTGTGATGGATTACTTTTATGTGGTTTTTCTTGCCATGCTCACATGATTAGGTGGGGGTGATGCAAATAAAGTGCTTTATAGCTCACCAAGGGGATTGGACTGCTTGCTGCAAGTGCAAATAAGGTGTTTGGATCCCTAAAAGGGGGACTGCTCAGTTAAAATGAGCTATGGAAGAGGCAAAAAGGAGGGAGTGCTATGACCAGGAAGAAGAAACGGGAGCGGAGTGCATCCTTAGGCCCCAGGGTCCCTGCACGGAGAACGTCTTAGACCCAGGAGACAGAGAGAGAGGTAGCACCAGCAATGGGGCCAGATGGTGAGAAGCACTGGATGGGAAACAGTGGCAGGGGCAAAAGGAGACCCCAATATGAAACGGCACAATAGACATCCCCAGCGCATGGAGCATGACCGTCACAGTGGGCGTGCTGACCCATGGAGCAAGGGCTGAGTGCCTGTGGGCAGGAGTGTTGCTGGTGGAGGGGCTGCCTCCTGGTGCTTGCTGGTAGAGGTCTGCAACCCCGAAGGAGGGAGAGAGCTGAGTGCCTGAGGGCATGAGGCAGGCTGGCAGAGTGGGTGCCGCTGGGCACTGATGGATGGAGCTAAAGAGCTTTGTTACACTTGCCTGCGCAGGGCAGAGGCTGGGCCAAGTGCCAGGGAGAGGTCTGCATGTGGGCACAGCTGAGAAGCAGCTGTCCTGATCTAAGCACTATCCTTAGTCCCTCCTGATCCTGAATGTAACATGTCACTTCCCTAATAAGCCCCCGTGAGCATCATCTGCGAGTTCCACGTGACCATGTCAACAAATAATCAAGCCTAGCAAAGGAATAGAGAGTCTATGGAGGGATGGTTGGGGACAGAAGTGCTCAAAGTGATTGGGAGGGTGGAGCTATGTCTGACCGTTGCCTCCCGAGAACCAGCTTTGGGCAGACGCTGTAAAGGTGATTCTCTCCCCTTTCTGACAGACCGAGACTGCTGCGGACACGTCTCTGGTGGACTAAGGTGCTTCTGACGCAGGGTTTGTGGTCCAGGGTAACTCGCCTCTCACTCAAGTGCTTGTTTTTTTGGTTTTTTTTTTTTTTTTTTTTTTTTGTGGGGGCGGACTATGAAAACCTTGGTGTGTGATATTTACCCAATTGGGTTGACAGTTTTCATCTCAAATGACAGCTCTGAAGGACTCTGTACTGTAGCTGGTCCTGTGACATCGCAGAGGCTGTAGGGACCCTGTGCATGTGCCCTTGGGTTTGCTGGTCTAGTATTTGGCATCCCATGGCAAGCATTGTGACTGTGTATCAATACTACGTTCCCTTAACCCCCCTACAGAAATCCCAAGTGTGGCTCAGGGTAAATGTTCACTGTGTATTAAAGTTTATCATGCCTGGAACTTGTGGGGGAAGTCAGACGCTTACAGACATCCTCCCCGAGGGCAGTTAGTCACCAGACTACAGGGTAGGCCAGCTCCCTGCTACTGGGGACAATAAACCAGTTCTCCCTGAGGCCTGCGACCAAGCGTTCTCACCCTACTGATAATGGTTCCTGTGGAGGTCCAGAGAACAGGTCAAAGTTAAGCTGCCATCCTGAATCTAGCATCCGCCCATCCTGTCACATGTATGTACACCCCCCAATCCTTCCTCTTCCCATTGCGAGTCGTCCCTAGACCACCCCCTCTCATGACTGCATTACCTATAGCACAACCCCTTCCTGTGATGTATGTCCTCACCTGTAATTAGGGGGCTTGCATGTCCCCAGAGAAGATTAAAAGCCTGGGCTAGCATTAAACCCTCTCTCTCCCTCCACGCGGACCACCAAGCCAGGCTGAAGTGAGCATGCTACCATGAATTATGTGTGACTCCATTTATTTCAATACTTCTCTTTTATCTCTCATGCTCTCTATAACCTTACTGTGATCGTTACTTATTATCGCTGTACATACAATTGCACCTACCGGACCCATAATGATGTTAGGGTCTGGCTTCTCCTGACAAATGGCGCCTATCGTGTGGCAATATGAGTTATATCCCATGTAACAATTGTACAGCCCCACCGGAATGTAGAGTGAATGGAAAATTGTGTGACGTGAGGATCTGGCGTGGGGACTGGCAGGTAAGCAGTGGAAATAGTGACTGAGTGTTTTAAAGAGGACCATGGGGCAAGGTAAAAGTAAACCTGAAACTTATGGTACTATGCTCATCTACTTACTGAAGAGACAGGGTGTAAAAGTAACAAAGAAAAAGATGCAATGTCTGACTCGGAACCTCAGGGACAAATCTCCACGGGGAATGGTGACACCTGAGTTGGAGCCACGCACGACCCCGGCTTTCTGCCTCCTTATGTGTAGCTCGGCCTCTGGTCACCTCAGAGAGGCCAGAGCTGGACAGGAAGTATCTGGTGCTATGTGGAACCCTTGGCCTGACCCTGGGGTCCAGATGGTAAAGGACAAAGGGTGGCAGGTACCCAGCCCTCCAGGGATCTCCATGTGGGGATGGGATTTCAGGTTTCTGCAGTCGTTGGACCTTGGCTATTGTCTTCAGGGAGAGGTCAGGGGCCAACAAAAACGACCAAATGACCACCTACAAACTTTGAATAAAGATCTAATTTAAAGAAAAAAAGATGCAATGTTTTCTAAAAGTAGTAAAAAGGTATAATGCATGGTTCCCAGAGGAAGGAACTTTTGGTCTAGAGACCTGGGAGGAAGTCATTGTAAAGTTATAGAGAGCATGAGAGATAGAAGTATTGAAATAAATGGAGTCAGACACAATTCATGGTAGCATGCTCACCTCAGCCCCTCTTGGTTATCCACATGGAGGGAGAGAGAGGGTTTAATCTGGCTCAGGCTTTTTATCTTCTCTGGGGACATGCAAGCCCCCTAATTACAGGTGAGGACATACATCACAGGAAGGGGTTGTGCTATAGGTAATACAGTAACGAGAGGGGGTGGTCTAGGGACATACATGCAATAGGAAGAGGAGGGATTGGGGGTGTGACAAGATGGGCGGATGCTAGATTCAGGATGGCAGCTTAAGTTTGACCTGTTCTCTGGACCTCCACAGGAACCATTATCAGTAGGGTGAGAATGCTTGGTCTCAGGCCTCAGGGAGAACTGGTTTATTGTCCCCAGTAGCAGGGAGCTGGCCTACCCTGTATTCTGGTGACTAATTGCCCTTGGGGAGGATGTCTGTAAGCGTCTGACCTCCCTCCACATGGAATGTCTACTAGAGAGATTAAAATGAGTAATTTCTTAAGAATTACAGGCCTACACTATAAAACAACAAATTTTATGCAAAACAATGTACCACTTTGGGTATAAAATCACTGACATAAGCCGCCAGTTAGTGGATCCATACCCCAGATCCCTTCCCCTTGGGTGGGAAAACTCTGAGGTGTGTCCTACACTGGGAACTTGTCTCTAACCCTGTCTCTGGAAGAACCGAAATGAAGACATGGGGGGGGGGGGGAGCCACATGGTTGAATTATGTCTGCTGTGTTGAGCGGGCAGTCAGGGGTCATTTGAATGATCGCCTGAGCGGTGTTTTAAGATCTTGGAGGACTGACTGATGTCCCATCTCATGTGATCTGACCTATCCCAGGAACCAAGAATACCCAAACAAACAAACAAACAAACAAACAAACAAACACCGCAACGACATCGAGTCAATTCCAACACATGGCGACACTACAGGGCAGGGTGGAAGTCTCCGCTGTGGGTTTCTGAAACTGTAACTCTTTACAGAAGTACAAGGCCCCATCTTTCACCCAGTCCCACGACGATGCCTTCCTATACTCAGCATAGAGTCCTACAAATGTTCAGACTCGAAGGGCCCTGGCCAGTGGGAGCTCCTTGGAGCCTGAATGAATGGAGCAGCTCTTGGTACGGCAGGTTGGAAGAAGAAAGTAGGGAGGGGGCCGGGAGCGCACCGTGAGTCAGGCCGGCTCCCCAGAAGGCTATCCCTGCGTGATGGTGAACGCTATGAGGCAACTTGGCTAGGCTGAGGTTCTCGAGCATATTAATAGATGTGCTGGCCAGGCTCGCTCGCTCTCAGCCCTACACTCTTCCCATCACCTGAACTCCAGTTCTCGGGACGTAAGTCTGGGATGAACAGCAGCGGTAATTACATAACAAGTGTGTGGTCATCTATGAGTGTGTGAAGGCATAAGGATAGGTAAGCACAGATGAGTACATATGTGTGCGCAGATAAATATCTATACATCCTGACACGTGTGAGCATGCTTATAGGTTACAGCTACGAGGACTTTCCGGACACAAATACTCCGTGCCATTGGTTTTCTGGGTTGGAAAACGCGGGACCTCTGTGACAGGGGGCAGCTGGCACTGTATAGTTTACAACATTCATGCTATGAAAAAGAAAAAGTTCACTAACAAACGATTCTTGAACTAAAAAAAAAAAGAAAAGCTTCATGTTCTGCACCCACGTTTAGTGAGCCACAGCTGGGGGTTTTAAAAGCTTGTGGGTTGCCATCTAAGAGTCAACAATTGGCTTCCATTCATCAGAAGCAATGGAGAAAGAAGGAAACCAATGTCTCAGAGAGAAAAAAATTAGTCTGCACAAGTCATACCCTCACCTACCTGAGACCAGAAGAATTAGATGGTGCCCGACGACCATTACCTACTGTTCTGATCAAGTCCATGGACCCTGGTAAACTCACTGCCACGGTTGAGTCGGACTCATAGCAACCCTACAGGACAGAGCAGAGCTGCTCCCTCGGATTTCGAGGCTGTAAAGCTTTGACAGGAGCAGCCAACCTCATTGTTCCCCCATAAAGCAGCTGGTGGATTTGAACCACCAGCCCTACGGTGGGCAGCCCAACACTTAACTCACTATGCCACCAGGGCTCCTTCCAGACCCTGTTATAACATGAGAAAAATGCAGAACAGAATACAGACTCTGAAAATGTCGACTAACTGGACCCACTATGGCTAGAGGACAGTCAGTGACTATCACCCTGAGAGTCTTTCAACCTTGAACCCAAACTCCCCCTTGAGGTGACCTTTTAGCAAAACAACAGACTGGCACACCACATAAAGGCTCCCCGTAAGTATAGCACTCCTTATGAAAAACACATGTATGAGGTAAATACAGAGACAGTAACAGGATGAATTGTGCAGGGAGGTGGGAGGGAAATGGGGAGCCAATAACAATGGGTACAGGAAAAGAGTCTTCTCAAATCGGTTGTGGTGATGGGCGCACAACTCTTCCTAGTATCACCGAATGGTTGAATTGTATGAGGTGTGAATTTCATGCCCATAAAACAATTTAAAATCGGTATGAGACCAAATGGTCAACAGTCACTCTAAAGCAACGCTGAGAAGACAAGGCGCTGGGAAACTGGACTACTGGAAATGGAACCACCAGGCTGCCATCAACAAGGAGGTTGGCGCCCTGAGTAACATGGAACTGACGCTGCTGAGCAATTTGCTCAGACATAGTCGGAACAGGGCCCATTTGCTGTGTCAGTTTCCCCTGGAAACACAACAGACTATTATTAAAAAGCAAACAAACGAAGTCCTCTGGCTTCCTCTCTCCCTGCAGGTTTTGGCTTCGCGACCGAGGCAGCAGAGGTCTCCAGCTTGCTGCCTGATCCTCGGGTCTGGGACTTGCCAGCCCATCCCCTGCAATGGGCCAAGCCATATCCAAGGAACAAAACTCTCCTTCACATTGATAGCTCTACGTGTCACCAGTTTTGCTTCTCTAGACAACCCAGGTGAAGGCACCCTGTCGTGGGGCCCCGAGGAGTCTCAGGTGTTGGTCAAGAGCACCTCTGAAGGCCAGGGCATGCTTCGGCAGGTGGGCTGTTCACAGTTTCAGGACATGGACGCATGGGTCAGGGAAGGACAGGGATCCAAAGGCCAGAGCCAGGCAGAGGAGAGCACAGGCCTGAGGAGGGTCACCGGTCTCCCTGCCGTGAGTCCCTGTGGGTTATGGGACTGTAACTGTTCACCAAAGTGGAAAATTCAGTCTTCCCCCTGTGGAGCTGCTGCTGGTTTCGAACTGCTGACCATTCGGATCAGATCGAAAGGCCACTACGCTACCCGGCTCCCCACACAGCAAACTGTAGCTCACGAGCCGTATGAGGCTCTTCCCGCATGTATGTGTGGCGCTGAAGTTCAACTGAACAAAATTAGAGGACATTATTCAGATTAGTGCCTTCATTTGTTTGTAAAAACCTATTTATGGCTCTCGAATGTCTTTTAAATTGTTGTGAGACACAGGACTGGCTCTTCCATCTCAAAAGTTTGCTCACCCTTGCCCTAGCTGAGTGGAGTGGGTGGGTCATCTGACAAGTGGCTTCCAGGTCAGAAAGCCAAACTTTGGGGGTGCATTTCAGGGGGTGGGGATGTGACTGGGACTCATTTCAGGGGGTGGGGTACATTTCAGAGGTACATTTCAGGGGGTGGGCATGTGACTGGGACTCATTGCAAGAAGGGGGAATGGGCCTGAGAACCTTGCCACTTTACCACCCCTTCTTCCAAACCCTGAAGTAACACAGCTAGGAGGTGCCTAGACCCGAGGAGAACAAAGTGGTCAAGAGATGGCTTAGAATAATTAGCCCCAAATGGTGCACGCTGCCAGATGAAGCCCCACAGGTGACTCTGGGCCCAGTCCTACTTCTGGGCCTCTGTGCAACTAGCTAAGGTGTTCATTTTGATCTGTTGGATTCTAAGCAGCATCCTTTGACACTAGCCCCTCACTTTGGCCTGCCAGGCAGCTGGGGCACTCAGCCTCCTTAGTGGCCAGAGTGTGCTCCCAAGGACCTAGGGATTCAAGGCCACGCCTGGCTCCTGTCCTTGTCATACCCCAAAACAGACACAGGGCAGAGAAGAGCTGCTCAGTTGAAAGGGGTGCCCCCAAGGCTCTTCCCAGCAGACCCAGTTTGGAGGGGGCCCCTGTAAGAGCAGCGGAACTGTTCCAACACAGTCCAGCACCAAGGAAGCAGGCACGAGAAGCAGAGTGGCCACCTGCATCTGTTTATTGTTCCGATTTCTCCAAACTCTGAAGAGCAGAGCACGAGGCCACCTGGGGGTCAACTTGACCTCTGCCATCCCAACAGAGTCCGTGTGTGTGTGTGTGTGTGTGTGTGTGTGTGCATGCGCACGCGAGCAGCATCCAGGAGCCATCCATCGGTGAATAAAGACCCAACATCCGGGGCTCTGACACGCCGCCTTCTGCACCCTCCAGGTCCAAAGCACCCACCCTGGAAGCCATGATGGGACACACAGGTCTCAGAGTCAGGGCAGCCCAAGTCGGGCGGCCTTGGGAAGCTCCATAGGAGCCTGGGCAGGCCTCCTGAGGCTACTGGGAACCACCCTAAGCCCCGGAGAGAAGTTGGGATGCTGGGACTACGGAAATGGGTCAGATATGAGCAGGACCTTCCTAGGCCACCTCTCCCTGAGCTGTGCCATTCCACGCTCCCCTTACCGATGACCCTGGTCTGGATGAGCTCCATCTCTTCCAGAGAAACCGACCCAGTGAGGGGGGGCCCAGCATCCCAGCCCCTCCTCCAGGATGCTCTCCTGCCTAGAGCATCAGCACAGTGCAGGGCTTCCAACCAGCCCAGAGAAAGGGAGGCGAGAGAAGCCTGTGAGGCCGGCGGGCTTTGGCCTGGGAGGAAGGCCTCTCCAGTTCACGCCTGAGGGTTGAGGTCAGCTTGCAGTCCTGGCCCTGCATCTGTCTGTGCTGCCATCCAGGACCTGGGTGTGAATCCGTGAATCCAGTCCAGGCTCGCTGGAGGCAACTTCTGCAGATCTGTTGGGGAGAGGGAGAGGAGGCCCTGGGGGGAGGCTGGCCACAACGGGGACAGGAAGTCGCTTTGTTCCATCTGGCAATGGGCTGGGTGGCTTGGATCTGGGGTCCTGGAGAGGGAACACCTGGACCCCCAACTGCCATCCCTGCTAGGGTCTTTGGGTGGAGAGCTCATCCCAGGGCCAAGGGAGGGGCAAGACTGAGTCACAGGCATACCATGATTAGGAGTACGCCAGGCCCTGAAGTCCCCGGGCTTGTGAGTGGAACTTGTCAGAGTCCTCAAAAGACTGGTCTGCGGTAACCAAGGAGAGAGAAGCAGTAAAGCCACCCCAGCCCTGGGGCCAACCTTGCACACGTACACACACACACACACACACACACACACACACACACACACCAGTTCTCTTAGGAGGCTCAGCTCCAAGTTCACAGGCACTGCTTCCCTTGCTCTTCTGGTCAAGTGGTCAATTGATTGCCCAGCTAGTGGCTTGGTGACCACCCCAAGCTAAACTGTGAGACTCAAGGATGTGGTGTCTAGATGGGGCCTCCCTTGGACCCCCACAAGGCTCTTGCTCTGTGCCCACTCTCCTGGGAGAACTGATCAATCAGCATGAGCACAGGGAGGTATGGTGCTCTATCTCCATCCTTTCCTGAGCCCGACTGCTCCCTTCAGGGTCTTCCCTCTGGGCACTGCAATAGGGCAGTATGGGTCACTTGCCTGCAAGTCCGTCTCCGTGGGCTCTGGGGCAGGCCTGGGGCGGGGAGCCAGGTGGGCGCAGCACAGGGGCGAAGGCGCTCCTCTGTTTGACAGCGGAGATCATGTTGACAGGCGAGAAGGAGAAGACGCTGGCAGTAGGGGCAGCGGCCGGGAGGGACATGGAGGAGGCAGCGGCCAGCGGGGGGCTAGAGGGCATGACTCCGGGGCGGGGCAGAGAGGGACAGGCGCAGCAGGGAAGGTGGTGGGAGACACAACAGGGAGACAGCACCAGAGTGAGCAGCGTGGTTAGACCCTGGTGTGGGCGACCAGGTCAGGGCAGGGTCTGGAGGCAGGCCTGGAGCTTCTGGGATCCTGAGAGGGGGATTCTAGAAACCTGTTCCAGACTTAAAAGTGACAGGTACAGTCCAGGTAAAAATGAAGTGAAACCAAAAGGCTGAACAAAATCAAACACTTGAGGTTCCCTGGACATACGTAGACTATGCTTTGAGTATAACAGTTCACATCAGAGCCATTCAAATCTAGATCAGCAGTTCAAATCCACCAGCTGCCCCTCACTCAAGAGAAAGATGGAGCTTTCTAAACAGTCTCAGAAACCCACAGGGGCAGTTCTATCCTGGCCTATAGGGTCACTACGTATCATGACTCCATCAACGTGGTGAGTATTAGCGTGGAACTTCCTGGAGGAAAGCTGGGGGAGCTGTCTTTGGTAACAGAATACTCCTCCATCCTGACACAGTCTAGCTTCTAACAGCAAATACTCTCAGCCTCATAGATTGACACCAGGACATCACCCAGGCTAGGGGGAGAGGGCCTGAAATTCACTGCCTAGTGCCGCCCCCTGGAAAGCTTGATATCAAAACTGGAAAATATGCTGCATCTCTCTAGGCTGAAGGAGGGCTTCCAGCCCCACTTTGAAGCTGGAAGTGTGCTAGGCATTGAGGGTCAGTGCAGAAGGCCCAGGCCAGAGGACCAAAGGGGCTTGGAGAGCTCAGGGCTGAGTGGCATGGGTGCTGGTCGCCAAAGCAGAAGACTGAAGGGAAGTTCAAGTGGACAGCTCCATGGTCTCTGGCTGGGATGGTTCTAGATGTCACCCCAGGGAAACACTGGCAGCTGAAATGCTGATGGAAACTTGGGGGGCAGGGGGACAACACTGCACACAGGACTTAAACCAAACTCACTGCCATCAAGTCCATTCCGACTCCCATGCTCTGAAGAACAGAGTAAAACTGTCCCTGTGGGTTTCTGAGACGGTAACCCTGTACCGGGAGGAGAAAGCCTTATCTTTCTCCCAAGGAGCAGCTGGTTTGGCTCAAACCGCCGACCTTGTGGTCAGCAGCCCAACATATACTCCACTGCGTCACGAGGGCACTAGTCAAGCCATTTTCCCAAAGTGGGACTGACCCCTGGGAGCGTCCAGAGCACCTGCTGTGTAGGGGGGCCAGGTCCTGTGATGCTGAAACAGTGTCTTCTTCACTCTGTGTGTGTGTGTGTGCTGATGCTCTAGACTGTAGTCTAAAAAGACTTCAGCTTCTCTGCCCTGAGGAGGGCCCTGGATGTAAGGGCACCCAGAGAGGGGTTTTGGGTGTACTGAAAGGAAGAAGGGAGCAGTGAGGTCCAACTGGAGCAAGGGGCCATGCCCTAACCTAAGGCTTTGGGACCCATAAGTTGGCTCCGGGCCAGGAGAAGAGAGCCAGGCTCAAATCTGAAGCAGCACCACAGACTCAGGAAGACAAGCAGGTGGCAAGATCTCTCCACCCTGGCATGAAGGAGCTGCCTCCTCCCTTGCCAGACTCTTGTGCTGCCCCGGATCCCCCCTTAACCCTGGCAGCCCAGCACTTCACACAGAGTTGGTGCACTGTAAGTCCTGACTTGGTTAACACACGGTTTTAAAATTCTGTGTGGGAAAGAGAGGCTCACCAAAAGCATAAAAGCCCAGTTCTGAGCCCTATGGAGAGCCCTATGGAGAGCTGTCAAAGTCAAAGAGGCAACCCTGCACTTCCTGGATTGTCGGCATCCTTTGCTGCGGGGAGGGGTGATGCATCTGAGTGGAGCACACACCTAGGAAAGCGGTGGCTCAAAAACACAGTAACTAGCTGATGGCCACACACTTCCTCGTTGGGATGCTCAAAGTGCCTAACCAAGGCTGGGGCGGGGAGCGGGGTGGGGTGGGGTGCAGGGAGGACGTGCGGGTGGCAAAGGGTGGAAGCCGGCAGCTCTTAAACTGCGCTCCCAGGGACTTCCGGCAGGGGTCACCAGCCTCCACCCAAAGCTCAGGCTTGGGAAGATGTGGAGGAGGTGGGGAGAGGGGGTGGAGTGGGGGGCGGTCAGCCGGGTGCCTGCTGGCCCCCGTGAATAAAGACTGTTTCTGGAGGCGGGGAGGGCTAGACGCGGGGTTCCGGACTAGGGTCAGCCAACAGGGCCAAAGGTACGGAAACGGCTCTGGCCCCAGAGGGCGCAGCCCAAGGATGGCCGGAGGGAGGGCAGATGCCCCAAGGTGAGGGAGGGAGAGGTCACCTGCACACTAGGAGAAGGGCTGGGCTTATGCCCCGGGGCACTATCCAGGTCCTTTGGGACAGGCCTGGAAGGCCACCCAGTCGGGATGGGTTGCGGGACCAAGAATGCGCTCCATTCTGCTTCCCCCCCCAACCCGGGCCCGACTCCCCAACCCGCGCGGGCGGAAGGCACTCACTGGCGAAGGGCGAGGTGGCCGTGGAGCCATTGAGGAAGCTAGGGGACCCGGGTACGCCAAGGCCGGCCACGCCCGGTGCCCCGTAGCCGCCGAGGCCAGCCCCGAGGCAGCCGCCGTAGCCGCTTTGCTGCGAGCTGGGGCTGGGCGCGAACCCGTGTGGGGACGCGCTGCTGCAGCTGCGCGCGTAGCCTGCGGGAGAACGGCCGTCAGCGGAGCCGTGCTGGCAGGGAAGGGGCCGTGGGGGCGCCCAGAGCCGGCGGGCAGGGGCGGCGGGACGCACCCGGCTCAGGCCCCGGCGTGGCGTCCCCAACGGCGATGGCCAGCGGGCTGCTGAAGGCGTTGATGCCCACGACGGCGGGGTGCGGGTGGCTCGGGGCCAGCGGGCCGAGCGGGGCGGGCGCCCGCGGGGCGCTGTACAGAGCCTCGGCCACGTCGGCGGCGCGCTTCAGAAGCAGCTCCTGCAAAGACAAGGTCAGCGTAAGGACCCGGGAGGGCCCGCTCGCGGGGAGAGTCGCAGCTGCCGGGAGCCGCGAACCGGCGGCCCAGGGAGCCCTACCTGGTTACTGCTGGGCACTCCGTACAGCGCCTCCGCCAAGTCGGCCGCCCGCTTCAGCAGTACTTCCTGAGGGCAGGGAGGACACAGCGCAACGGAGGGGCAGCCCCAGGGGGAGGCAGAAGGTCGGAAGCCTCTTCGCTCTCCCTCTCCACCCGACACCTGCCCGTCCCCGCTCCCGCGCCGCCTCACCTCCTCCCGGCTGCGCCCCTCCGAGTACCTTGGGCAGCCTTTCGGGGTCTCCGGGGTGCCTGGGAATGACTTTCTGTAGCCTCTGGAATCCGTAGTCAATGGTGGGCTCATTCAGGGCTGGGGAGAGGGGCAGCGTTGGCAGGACACCCCCACTCCACCCCCAAGGCGGGGACATGGCGCAAAACACGCCAGCAACTAGTCCCAGAGCCTGCCTGGCTGCATGCGCCGCCCACACCACCCCCAGCCCCCCCAGAACTGCCTCAGGGTGCATGGGCGGGCTGGGTTTTGGAGTTTCCCCAGCTCCTCAGTTGGAGTATTCGTTCAGTGAATACACAGTGCCAGGCGCGTGCTGCTCGCACGTTTCTAACCACAGGCTCCGTTGGTGATCAGAAAAGAGGAAACCGATCTACATATAGAGAATCCAGTGCGTTAGGCTGCCAGCCACCAGGCCTTTTCGGCCGCTCTGCGGAAGATGAAGTTGTGCGCGCCGAGAAGACGCATGGTCCGGAAACCCTACCTATACAGGCCCTAAGGCCGCTGTGAGTCGGAATTGAGTCCTATACGTATTAGCTTTTCCACTTCCCAGGGCAGAGGTAGATAAGGAGTCTTATTTGCATCTCGTCTTACCAGGAGTATTGACAGTATTCACCATGACAAGGAGACAGAGAGGGAAAGAAAAAGTTCAACAGTCGCCTCCATTTATTTCGGGCCAGGTGCCTCCTCTTAGAGTCTGATGGGCTGAGGCTTGCCTGCGTCGCAGGGAGAGGTAAAGCTCTCCTCCTCCTCAACCTGTCGGGACTTAGCCCACCAGCCTCCGGGCTCTAGCGACCCCGGCTCCAACTCCAGATTTAGTGCGTCTCCTGGGTGGCCCCTCACTTCCGCATCTTTGAATGTACCCCTCCCCTCTTCTCTAGAGAGTCCTTCTTCCTCACCTTTACCTAGCGTGCGTGAATATTTATTGTGGCTTAGGTGCAAGTTTACAAAGCAGATTTGTTTCCCGTTAATCAATTTATGCATAGCTTGGGCCATGACAGGAGTCGTACGCCCTCAGGGTGTCAGGACTCTCCCGCTTCCATACTGGTTCCTGTTGCCCAACTCTCCGAAGTTTGCTTTGGGGCTAGTGTTGCCCATTTGATCTTGTCGAGTCGAATGTTCTAGGGCAATATTCCTCACCGGTGTGATGTCAACTTATAGACCTGTCTGTGGTTTGGCTGTCTGGGGCGGATCTAGTTCTAAATTTGGAGGTGTCTAAGGGTCCTAGTCTGATGGGGGTAGGGGGATGTATTCCACAAGTCTCTATCAGACCTGTAAGTCTGGTCTTATCCTGTGAATTTTGATTTTGTTCTCTCTCTCTCTCTCTCTCTCTCTCTCTCTCTCTCTCTCTCTCTCTCTCTCTCTCTCTCTCTCTCTCTCTCTCTCTCCTCTCTCTCTCTCCACCCTGTCTGGGACCTTCGACAGTAATTCAGGTCAGAGAGGTCTGCTCTGGTCTCAGGCTTGTGGAGGCTGGGTTTCATATTTCCTAACATCAGGCTGCTGTCTCTGACTGCCACCCCCCCACGCCCTGCTTCCCTCCCACACCCACGCCTTCGGGTGTCCAGGATCGGTGAGCATCTGTTGGGGATGGCATTCTCCGCTGCCACCTCCAGGGCGTGTCTCTCACACCTGTCTCATATTCTGTAACTCGCCCTGGAGTCGTGCAAAATGTGTGTCTGTGTGTGTGTCTGTGAGAGAGAGAGAGAGACAGAGGACAGACAGACAGACAGACCAACCCCTCTGGGTGCCTAGGAAACCAAGAGGTCCAGGGAAGGCTTGTGGCGCCTTGAGCCCTTTCCTTCCGGCAGCTGTGAAACAAATACTCCGCAGAGGTGGGGGTGGAGTGAGAAGGCTGGAAGCACAGAAAGTGTGGAGACAGGGCCAGGCTCCCACGTTCTGCGGGTCAGAAAGCAGAACCGCCTGCGGCCCGGGAGCAAAGCGTGTAGAAATCCAGAAGAGAAGGTCCGCCTGCGTGTGCGCACGCGTGCAGCGGCCGCCCGGGGGCGTGGCCCTGCCGAGAATTGGGCAGGTGGGTGGGGCTGGCTCCCTCCGCTGAGCCCAGGGGGTGGGACTCCCTCCGCAGACCCTAGGCCACCCTCCCCTCCTGCTCCGAACTCCTCACCTGTGTAGACAAAGCGGCCCGGGGCTCCTTTGCAAAACTGCTTGGACTTGTAGGAGAGAGTCACCTCCACCACCCCGGGGATGTGCCTCGGGGGCGTCTGCACCCGGATGGCGTGGGGCGTGATGAGCTGGAGGGGGTAAGAGAGACCTGTGGGTGCCAGCCCCGGCAGACAGAGGCGGGCTTAGTCCCATCCCGCCCCGAAGGAGGGAGCCTGGCGGGGTGGCCCACCTCGCTCCAGACTAGCACGTTCCCGAACACGACCTGCAGCCCATCGAAGAAGTTGTCACCGATGACAATGACGGTAGCGCCGCCCGTGGTCCAGCCCTCCCCGGGGCTGATTGCCTTGATGCAGGGGGTGGCAGCTGGGAGGCAGGAAAAGAGCCCGGTCAGGGGTCGGGACGGATGGGGGTGGAGGGAGGCAGGCCAGGTGCTGGCGGGAGATGGGGCGGGGTGGGCACAGGGCGGGGCTAGGCCCAAGATCCTGACCTTCGGAGGGGTCCAGGCGGCGCGCCCTGCGGCCGTGCTTGGAGTTGTTGTGCACAAACATGTTGTCGGACACCGCCAGCACGTGTCCGTCCACACTCACCGTCGTGGACACCACGACCTGCGGGGAGAGCCGAGGCCAGGCTGCAGGACTGGGGCTGGAAGCAGGAACTCAGTGGCCGGATAGGATGGGGAGACTGGCCGCCCTGAGAGGGTGGGACGGGAGCTAGGTCCTGGGTGAGGCATCACCCTCAGACTGCCTAGAGAAATGCCCTCTGGAGTACTCACCAAGAGACGGGGGTGGAGGGGTGTGTGTGTGTGGGGTCTCTCTTACTCTTTGGGTCAAAAGAGGACTATTCTTTTTGCTCGCCCAGCTTCCTGGGTTGCATCCAAGGGGCAGAAGCAGAGCTTTCGACAACTGAGAGTGAAGGGCTAGGGGCTGGATGGGGAGAGCCAGAGTGGGCAGGGGGGGGCGGGGGGCCTTCAGCTGAAGCCCCCACCCAGTTCTGGGGAGGAGACTGGGGCTGCCTCCTCTCCCCCTTCCCCCTGCACTAGGAGGGGTGTGCAGGTTGGGGATGTGCTAAGGGCAGCTGCTCTCTGCTTCACGCTATGCAAATTACCCGGGTCGTTAATCATGTAAAAATGTCACAATTAGCATCTTCTTAAGTGGGACTCTAATGAAGCCTCCCCTGGCAGCCAGCAGAAGTTGAGAAGGAACCGCCCCACCCCCAGCAGGCCCCAGGCCCCTCAGCTCAGGCCTGGGCCGAGCTCTGCCCTCACACCCTTCCCTCCCTCCCTGGCCACCGCCCCCCGCCCAAGGGCAGGTCTGCAGTGGGAGGTCTCTCCCCGGCCCACCTGGAAGCGGCGCATGTCTCGGGGATTCCCCGCATTCTTTAGGCAGTTCTGGTTGCACTTGAGGAAGAACTTGAGGAAGAACCTGAAAAAGTTTGGTCAGTGCCCTCAAGGGTCTGGGGTGGTGTCTGGGGTGGGGTGGTTCTGGAAACAGATGGAGATTCCACTGCTCCCTGCCAGGGCCCCTCCCAGGAGGGCATCTCCCAGACAGGCACCAGCCCCCATATTTCCATCACAAGCTGCAAAGCCGCAGTGTGCCCACACACAACACACGTGGAGTAGACTAGACCCCTCACACGCGGAGGACGTCACTACATGGTGCTCACTTGGAACCACAAAGTGTATACCCATCCTACCTCGGGTGGGTCGCTGGGGACGCAGAGTGGCCCTGTCTGCATAGGCTTTCAGAGGCTGTACATCTTTATGGGAGCAGATAACCTCATCTTCCTCCTGCAGAGTGGCTGGTGGGCTCGCACTGCTGAGATCTCCACACGTGCATGATGTGCAGTCATCAAAAGACCATGCACTTTGTGTATACTCTGCGTGCTATTTGTTGTTAAGCATCTTTGAGTACCAACTCACAGTCGCCCTATATACAAGAGAACGTACACTGACCGGTCCAGAACCATCCTCTCAATTATTCCTAGGTTTGAGCCCGCCATGGTGGCCACTGGGTCAATCCATCTCTTTGAGAGTCTTCCTCTTTTTCTGCTGACCCTCTATTACTTGTCAATTATACCCAAGACACTATATACTTATCACAGGTAAGGTGTACACCATATGCCCAACGTAAAGTTATCACAAACATAACATGTCTGTGGTAACTTTACATCATACACACACATACACACATACACTCCACATGGTATATACCTACCACACATACAGCACATCTGGCCTAGCCTATCCTTCTCACATATACCCCACACCCACACAATGGTGGGAATGGAATCTGCGGTGTGCAAGGAGGCTCTCGTCACAGGCCATATCTACGATCCGTACTCAGCACAAGGTAGATGTTATATATACCACATATGCCTCATATACTACTCACTGCCACAGTCAGTCAGTCCCGACTCCTGGGATTTCTGGGATGGGAAATCTTTACCAGAGCAAATAGCCTCATCTTTCTCCCATGGAGTAACTCTTGGGTTTCAACTGCTGACCTTGTGGTTAGCAGCCAGCTCACAAATATATGCCCACAGCAAAATATACCCGTCACCTGAGGATACCCACCACACTCAGGATCTTCCCTTCCCACGGGCACACGCAATCTGTACTGTGCACACAGTATATGCAACACACATGTGGCCCACTCACCACAAGGTGTCCATGCCCGTCATACACAGCACAGAAGCAGTGCGGAGCAGTGTCCCCCAAATGCCCCCTCTCGGGGTGTCTGTGATGACCCTGGCAAACATGCAGACCCCTGCCTGGGAGCAGTCTTCTCCCATAGGGACACCTTCCCAGAACAGATCTCCCCTACAGCAGATTCCTTCCCACTTAGCAGATCCCTTCCCTCCACAATAGGACCCCCCTGCCATGCAGCCGAGCCCCTCCATAGAGAATCAGTGGTTCTCCACTTTCCTAATGCCGCCACCCTTTAATACAGTTCCTCATGTTGTGGTGACCTCCAACCATAACATTATTTTCATTGCTACTTAAATACTGCCATTTTGCTACTGTTATGAATCGGGCAGCCCCTGTGAAAGGGTCATTTGACCCCCAAAGGGGTCTCGACCCACAGGTTGAGAACCCCTGGAGTAAATGATCCCCCTGACACATCCTGCTGACTCACAGAACATTCCCCCAAACACAAGCAGATCGCCTCACAGAGCAGATTCCCCTTCACACAGCAAAACCTCCTCGCCCAGAGCAGACCCCGTTTCCATGGCGGACCCCTGTCATGGATGCAGATCTCCCTCACACATATTCTACTCATTATTCTCATAGCAAAGAAGTGACTCACCCAGTGCTTGCACTCACTATGCACAGGGTACCTGCCAGACCCACCTTACAGATAGACAGACAGACAGACAGACAGACAGACAGATAGATAGATAGATACACAGTGAGTATCTTTTTCCCAGAGAGTAATTTGGAAAAAACACACCATATGAGAAGTTACAGCAAAGTGCTAAGGCTGCTTTTTAGAATAAATCAAGCATTTTCAGGCAGTTAGCTGGCTGGCATGGCCTTGGCCCCACCACCCAGCAACAAGGTAACAAGGTAACCGTGGCAACATGCTGGCTGCTGTATATGCAGTTAGCAAATGCAGGATACCAGCAGTACCTGCCCCGGCCCTCATTTGACTCCGTGAGCCTTCAGAGAGGTGCCCCTCAGCAAACTGTTGAGGGTGAGGCTACAGTGGTCCGTGTGTCCTGCCATGTGGCACAGCCTCCTGGCCACCGGGTAAGCTCTTCCAGGCAGCATCTGCCTTTCACCATCTCGCCTGCTGCTCCTTTAGACCCCAAACATAAATGCCTGTTTGACTTAAGTTTGCAAAAGTGAGATTCAATTTCAGAGGAAGATCTGCACAGACTCAGAAAGCCCCTTCCTCTGAGAGGAGACCCCCTCCCTCAAGAGCTGGGAGGAGTGGGCACCACCCCTAGGGCAGAGATATGTCTGAAGAGGGCAGTTGCTTACTGGGAGCTGGGAGCAGTCACACCACCCCCGGGTCCTTACTTTTGTCCACACTGCTGACCCCTCAGCACCTGTCATCTTCCTGTTCGTCTCTGGGAATCCCCTTTATTTCCCATTCCACAGAGATATCACAGCCACATCCATTTTTATCTATAGTAGAAACTTCTAGAAATATGTTCACAGAGTTTAGACATTCTGAGGCACACGCAGCAGGAGGCCCCAAACAGAGCACTCACATAATTCAGATACCCCATAAACTCCTACAGGTGACTCTCACACACAGGCTACTCATGTGGCCCCAAAGAGGGGTCACCATGGTACAGGTACCCTATAGGTCACCCATATGTATGTACCCATACAGTGTACCCATACAGTGTAGCATCCAGTTATCTCTTGTCATAGGCTGCAGTAATCACTTGCATGCAAATGTTCTTGTCACCACTACAGGACATCCCTACACCTACAGTAGCCACCTCACACATGTCCCACAGTATATGACATATTGCGTCAGGGAGCTGTAACAGTGGGATGAAAAGATCATGGAATTTTTCCATCAACTTTTGGAAGCCCCCCAGTGTAGATACCCTAATCACACACATGGTACAGACTGGTTCATTTAAGTTCAGCATTCATGTCCTCAGGCCTTTACAGGGAGCTAGGAGGAGGGCAGAGGCCAGGAGAGGACATGGTCCTTGTCCTTAAGAGGACTCATGCTAACTCTTGAATCCCACTGATGATGCAAAAAGCATGGGAAGGCCCCAAAGATATGACACACACTTCTCTGACATGCACACATGTGCCTGCTACTCACCGTCCTCTTCCAGAGTCAAGAGGTAGGGTCTATGGATGGGCTGGAAATGTGAGCTGACTCACTATGTGGCCTGGGTAAAGTTCTTTGTCCCTGTGATCTGCCCTTGTTCATGAATGGAGAGCCTGTGGAGGTGCCTCCCTGGGTGACCTTAAGGGACATCCTTTACTGCAGACCCCCCAAGGCTTTAGGCCTTGTGCCAGAGGAGCCCCTTCATTGTCCCTTCCCTAGGCTGTTGCTCCCACCACTTGTCTGTAGGTTTGTCATGCTGTGGTGTCATGTATGTTGCTGTGACTCTGGGACTATGTCACCGGTATTTCAAATACCAATAAACCCAAAGCAACAGAGTTTCCAGACTAAGAACAGACTAGGCTGTCCACTTCAGAGGGATTCACCACTGAGAACCTTCTGGATAGCAGTGAAACAATGTCACACACTGAAAACTTAATAAGTAGCAAATGAACATTGCCAGATACAGGGCCAGAAGATGAGCCCTTCGGGTTGGAAGGCACTCAAAAGATCAGTGAGGAAGAGCTGCCTTCTCAAAGTAGAGTTGATCACAATGCTGTGGATAGATTCAGGCCTACGGGAGCAAAACCTTCAGGACCTTCACTTGCTGACAGGGTTTGACCCCAAATAATGGGAAAACATAGCGGCCAACATTGGTTAATACTTGGAATGTATGGACTATGAATCTAGGAAAAATGGAATTTGTCAAAAATTAAATGGAAAGCATAAAGATTGATTCTAGGCATTCGTGAGCTGAGATGGACTGGTAGTGACAATTCTAGGCATTCGTTAGCTGAGATGGACTGGCAGTGACAATTCTAGGCATTCGTGAGCTGAGATGGACTGGCAGTGACAATTTTGAATCAGAAAATCATATGGCTTACTCTACTGGGACTGAAACAATCAAGAACGGCACTGCATTTATCATCCAAAAGGAAATTTCAAGATCTATCATGAAGTCTGGGATAGGGGAATATTTATCCCCATATAAGCAAATCCAATCAACACTACTTTTATTCAAATTTACGAACCAACTACCAAAGGGAGTGATGAAGCACTCGAAGGATTTTACCAACGTCTTCCGTCTGAAATTGATCAAGCATGCAATCAAGATGCATTGATCATTATTGGTGAATGGAATGCAAAAGTTGGAAACAAAGAAGAAGGAACAGTAGTTGGAAAATAGGGACTTGGTGATAGAAATGAACCTGGAGATCACATGATAGAATTTTGCAAGACTAATGACTTGTTCATAGCAAATACCTTTTCTCAACAACACAAAAGGCAACTCTAAACATGGACTTCCCCAGATGGACTACCAAAAGCCAATTGACTATATCTGTGGGAAGCGACCAATAGAGATGCTCAATATCAGCAGCTAAAACCAGGCCAGGATTGTATGATGCTCACCTTCCTGACACAATCGCTGAAGACAAAATATTTGCATAAGTAAATGTGTTGAACAAAGCTGACGGTGCCTGGCTATTTAAAGATATAGCATCTGGGGTCTTAAAGGCTTGTAGTTAAACAAGTAGCCTTCTAGCAGGGAAGTAATAAAGTCCACATGGACGAAGCACACCAGCCTGTGTGATCATGAGGTGTCAACAGGAAAAGGTATCAGAAGTTCAAAAACAAGCAACCAAATTGGTGTGAAGGGGTGTGGATGTAGTGTTGACCCAAAACCCATCTATTAGGTAATTGGACAATCCCTCCCAAAAGGGCCACATGGAAGGGATGACAAATCCAGGGTGCTGTATGGCACTGATGAACCACGTAACTACCCTCTAGTTTTTAACATTTCCTCCCCTTACTTTTATGGATTTTATTTGTTTTACTTCATCAATTGTTAGATTTACACAGGTTCATTTGCATAGTTAATATCGCTGTATGTATGAAAGCTAAGATCGATAACCCTTCAGAAACAATAACAGGAGTAACTGTTCCCTAAGGGTCCAGGAAGGGGGGGGGCGATAGCATTGATGACTGTAAAACCCCATTCGATGGGATTGAACAACAGAATTGTAAGTGAATGGATACATTGAATGTGTAAGATATAGAAACAAATAAACAGATAAGGAGATAAAGGGGAACTGATATCAAGGAGTTCCAAAAGAAAGAAAAAAAATTAGACTGATTGTGGTAGCAATTGTACAACACTGCTTGTGGTGATAGAACACTAAGGACAGAACCTGATGTGCTGTGAAGAACACCAAGAACATCATTCATGAAGAAAGCAGGTCATTAAAAAGACAGGAAAGATCAAAGAGGATGTCAGAAGAGACTCTGACACTTGGTCTTAATTGTAGAGTAGCTAAAATGGGAAAACGTGATAAAGTCAAAGAACTGAACAGAAAATTTCAAAGGGCAGCTTGAGAAGACAAAGTAAAATATTGCAATGAAATGTGCAAAGACCTAGAGCTAGGAAATTAAGAAGGAAGAACACATTCAGCACACTGTAAGCTGAAAGAATTCAAGAAAAAATTCATGCCTTGAGTTGCAATATTGAGACTATTGGCAAAATATTGAGTGAAGCATCAAAAGAAGGTGGAAAGAATACAGTCACTGTACTGAAAATAAATGGTCGGCATACAACCATTTCAAGAGGTCCTGTATGATCAAGAACCAATGGCACTGAGAGGAAGTCCAAGCTGCACCGAAAGCATTCCCCAAAACAAGTCTCCAGGAATTGACGGAATACCAAATGAAATGTCTCAACAAGCTGGTAAAGCGCTCACTCAATGCATGCCAAGAAATTTGGAAGACAGCTACTTGGCCAACTGACTGGAAGAGATCTGTATTTGTATGCATTGTAAATAAAGGTAGCCCCAATAAAATGATTTTTTAAAGGTGACCCAAGAAAATATGCAAATTATAGAACAATATCACATGCAGGTAGAATTTTCTTGTTCCTGAAGATCATCCAACAATGGTCACAGCAGTACACTGACAGGAAGGGAGACAGAGCTACCAGAGATTCAGGCCAAATTCCGAAGAGGAAGTGAAACACGGGCTGTCACTTCTGCTGTCAGATGGATCTTGGCTCAAAGCAGAGAATACCAGGAAGATGTCTGCTTGTGTTTTATTGCCTACGAGAAGGCATTCCACTGGTGGACCATAACAAACTAGGATATCCTTGGGAAGGACTGGATCTCAGAACTTCATTGTGTTCACATGGAACTTGTACACGGATCATGAGGCAGCTGTGTGAACAGACAAGGAAATATTACGTGGTTTAAAATCAGAAAAGGTGTGTGACAGGGTTGTATCTTCTTCCCATACTTATTTGGTCTGTATGCTGGGCAAATAATCAGAAACTAGACTATATGAAGAAGAAGCCTTATTAATAGCTTGTGACACACAGATGACACAACTTTGCTTGCTGAAAGTGAGGAGGACTTGGAAGCACTTGCTGATGAAGATCAAGGATTGCAGCCTTCTGAATGGATCACAACTCAATGTAAAGGAGATCCAGATCCTCACAACTGGACCAATAATGAACATCATGACAAATGGAGAAAAGATTGGCGTTGTCTGACACAATTGCTGAAGACGAAGTGGGTAAATAAGCAAATGTGGTGAAGAAAGCTGATGGTGCCTGGCTATCAAAAGATATAGTGTCTGGGGTCTTAAAGGCTTGAAGGTAAACAAGCAGTCATCTAACTCAGAAGCAACATAGCCCACATGGAAGAAGCACACCAGCCTGCCTGATCACGAGGTGCCGAAGGGGTCAGTTATCAGGCATAAAAGAACAAAAAATCATATCATTGTGTGCTCACCTCCATGACACGATCGCTGAAGACAAATGGGTACATAAGCCAATGTGGTGAAGAAAGCTGATGGTGGCCAGCTATCAAAAGATATAGTGCCTGGGGTCTTAAAGGCTTGAAGGTAAACAAGCGGCCATCTAGCTCAAAAGCAACAAAGTCAGGGTGCGATGTAGAAATGATGAAAAATACAAGTTTCCTCTAGTTCCTAAATGCTTCCTCCCCCACCCCACCCCCATAAAGATCCCAATTCTGCCTTACAAATCCAGATAGACCAGAGGATGTACACTAGTACAGATAGGAACTGGAAACACAGGGAATCCAGGAGAGATGAACCCTTCAGGACCAGTGCTGAGAGTGGCCATACTGGGAGGGTAGAAGGAGGGTAGGGTGGAAAGCGGGAACCAATTATAAGAATCTACATATAACCTCCTCCCTGGGGGATGGACAACAGAAAAGTGGGTGAAGGGAGACGTCAGACAGGGCAAGATATCACAATAACAATTTATAAATTATCAAGGGTTCATGAGGGAGTGGGGAGCAGGGAGGGAGGGGAAAAATGAGGAGCTGATGCCAGGGGCTTAAGTGGAGAGCAAATGTTTTGAGAATGATGAGGGCAATGAATGTACAAATGTGCTTTACACAACTGCTGTATGTATGTATGGATTGTGGTAAGAGTTGTATGAGCTCCTAATAAAACAATATTAAGAAAAAAAGATCGACGTTGTCAAGGAATTCATCTTGATTGTACCACAATGCTCATGAACGCAGTGGTCACTAGATCAAATGATGCATTGCAGTAGGTAAATCTGCTGCACGAGATCTCTCTCTCTCTTTTTTTTTTTTGCTATATATTTGTCAATTTTATTTCAGATACATAATATCATGGGTTTTATTTTTTATACAGATAATACCAATGAAACTTCCTAAATTGACATCACATTAAAGATACTTAGAAAATTAATAGTGTAATAATATTTTATAAATGTGTGAATAATTGTAAAATTTTATAATCTATAAAAATTGATTATACCGTGTTTAATATTAAGTAGTTTTATTAAGTATTTACTGTGAATCACTACCATAAATTCTGATTAATTCAATGGTTCATGTCACTGTGAAAAACAGAAGAAAGCAAATGGCTTCTATCTTAAGTAGCTTCCGTTATAGTTTTGACAAGAGATCTCTTGAAAGTGTTGAAAACAGAGATGTTCCTTTGAGGACTGGAGCACATCCTACCCACCCCGTGATATTTTCCAGGGTCTCCTATGCATGTGAAAGTTGAACATTGAAAAAGGGAGACTGAATAAGAATGGATGGATCTGCATTGTGGCGCTGGCAAAGAATCCTGAAAGTACCATGGACCGCCCAAAGAACAAACGGATCCGTCTTGAAAGAAGTACAGTCCGAATGTTCCTTAGCAACAAGGATGGCAAGCCTTCATCTCATGTACTTTGGGCATGTTGGCAGGACAGACTGGTCCCCGGAGAAGGACATCCTGCTTGGTAAAGTGGAGGGGGCAGCGGAAAAGAGGAAGACGTTCGATAAGATGGATGGACACAGCGGCTGCTACAATGGGCTCAAACATAGGAACAATTGTGAGGACGGCGCAGGGCCGGGAGATGTTGCCCTTCCGTTCTGACACCTAACAGCAACACGGCTCTTGCTCCAGCAGTCCCCTGGCCGGCCTTCTCCAGCCACTCCGGACTTCAGAGGCGCCTCCTCGCAGCGAGTCCCAGGGCCCTGCCAGAATGTCCATCTATGCAGAGGTGCCCAGGACAGACCCGCTCTGAGCCAGGTCGGCACAAGGCCGGGCTCTCCTGGAGGGTCATGGAGGGTCGGTTTCCTTTCCCCTTCCCTCGGCGCCTCTAGCCGTCAATGGTTCAGCTGTTGAAGTCTCACTTAACTTCCAAGAAGCTACTTCCAGTTGGCAGCCTGCCCAGGCAGAGGCCGAGCTGATGCAAACACTCTCCAGGAAGCCTGCTGCTACTGCTGCCTACTCGGCTCCTGCCTGAAGGAAGGTATCCGGAGAAATTATCCCAAACCTTGGAAACAAGGCAAAGGCAAAGAGATGACGGTGTACCCTTTCCACGTCTCTCGAACAGTGCTTTTCAAAGGGTGGTGCCTGGACCCAGAGCATCAGCACCACTAGAGACTTGCTGCAGATGCAGAATCTCAGGCCCCGCTTGAGACTCGCTGAATCAAGAACTCTTCAAGGGGGGCCCAGGAACCTGTGTTTTTCACAAGTCTTCCACGTGAGTCTGATGCACTCAACGTCTGAGAAGCACCACTCTGAGTCTGGGTGGTGCTGTTCGGTGAGAAGTTGGACTGTTAGCCTCAAGGTCATTGGTTCAAACCCACTAGCAGTGTTCCGAGGGGGTAGAAAATGATGAGGTTATCTGCTCCAGTAAAATCTTCTACTCAAAAGATACAACGTCTGGGGTCTTAAAGGCTTGAAGGTAAACAAGCTGCCATCTAGCTCAGAAGCAACAAAGCCCACATGGATCAGGCATCAAAAATCAAATCATTGTGAATGAGGGGGATTGCAGATTTGGGACCCAAAGCCCATCTCTAGGCAACTGGATATCCCCTTACAGAAGGGTCTTGGGGAAGAGACAAGCCAGTCAAGGTGCAGTGTAGCAACGATGAAACATACAACTTTCCTCTAGTTTCTAAATGCTTTCTCATCCCACCCCAGTATCTTGATCCCAATTCTACCTTATAAATCTGACTAGACCAGAGGATGCACACTGGTACAGGTAGGAACTGTAAACACAGGGATTCCAGGACGGATGATCCCTTCAGGACGTGATGAGAGTGGTGGTACTGGGAAGGTGGAGGGAGGGTAGGGTAGAAAGGGGGAACCGATTACAAGGATCTACATATAGCCCCCTCCCAGGGGGATGGATAACAGAAAAGTAGGTGAAGGGAGACATCGGACAGTGTAAGATATGACAAAATAATAATCATTTATAAATTATCAAGGGGTCATGAGGGAGGGAGGAGTAAGGAGGGAGGGGAAAATGAGCTGATACCAAGGGCTCAAGCAGAAAACAAATGTTTTGAGAATGATGATGGCAACAAATGTATAAATGTGCTTCCCCCAATGGATGGATGTATGGATTGCGATGAATTGTATGAGCCCCCAATAAAATGATTAAGAAAAAAAATCTTCTAGTCAGGAACTAACTATATGGCCAGAACTGACTCAGTAGCAGTGGTTTGCTCTGGACTTATGATATCCAACATGGCAGCCACTAGCCTCATGTGGCATTGAGCCTCTGAAGCGTGGTTAGTCTGATTTGAGATGTGCAGTAAGTGTAAAAAAGGAGTCCTGGTGTGTAGTGGGTTCAGTGTTGGGCTACTAACCACAAGGTCTGTGGTTCAGACCTACCAGTTGCTCCTTGGGGAAGATGCAGCTGTGTGCTTTTGTGAAGATTTACAGTCCTAGGAAGCCTAGAGAGGAGCAGTTCTACTCCGTTACATAAGGATAGATAAGATACATATATATAGTCGCTAAGCCTTGATTGTGGTGGATTTGGTAAGTGTAACTACACACAACCACTCAACTACTTGGTATGGGGGGAAAGAATGTGAAACATGTTAATATCTTTTGGTTTTGACTACAGGTTGGAATGATACTATTGTTGTTACAAATGCAGCTGCTAGAGAACTTAACATTCCGGTTGTGGCTGACATGAACTTCATCTTGGGCAACACTATTCTAAAGGAACATGCTACAAAGCCTCCTCAGAGTCACCAGTCTTGACCATAACCTTGACTCATAGTGACTGTGGATGGGGGTCCAGACTCTGTAAAGTCAAGAGTTCATTTGCAGGAGTAAATTCCTGTGCTACGGGGAATTTAGTCTTAAGAGTCACAATGTTACTGGACTTTCGACACTAACTGGCCTGGATGAGGAGTTGGGGGCGCCCTTTCCCACAGACTGGGGAAGTGAGGCCAGGCCAGGCCTGCAGCCAGGTTCCTGTGGGTGCCTCTGCAGAGGGCGAGTACTAGGTATGAGCTGCCCCGGAGTGAGTCAGGGCCGGACCTGTGCCCAGGGCCATTCTGGGTAGTGAAGAACTAACTCATCTTGTCCACAGAGAGGTCTTGCCTCTGCTCTCAGTTACTGGGAAGTGATCTCACTTGCTGTCATTGAATCCATTCCCACTCACAGAGACCCTGTAGGAAAGGGTCTAACTGCTCCTGTAAGTTTCCTAGACTGTAACTCACTTGGGGAGTAGAAAGCCTCCTCTTTCTCCCATGGAGGTGTGGCTGGAGGTTTTGAACTGCTGACCTTGAACTACGCAGCCACGGGGGCTCCTGAGAGGAGACAGCTAAACCTCTGCAATATCCCACCCAAAAGGAGGGTCTTTGTTTGCAGAGAAACCTTGGGTCAGGGAAACATCCCTGTGACCTCCCAAAGGGTGTGGTGATTAAAGGTGATCCCATGGGCAGTATGTGATACCCCCGAACCCCAAACCCACTGCCACTGAGTTGATTCCAACTTCTAGGGGCTCTGTGGGACAGTGCAGAATGGCCCCTTCAGGCTCCGAGGCTGTAACTCTGTGGGACACAAAGTCTCATCTTTCTACCAGGGAGCCGTGAGCAGTGCCACTTGTCACACACTGTGCCACCTGGGCTTTTTAGATGAGTGAGCCCCCAAAAAACTCTGAATGCCAAGTCAGGTGAACTTCCGTGGTTGGCATGCTCTGCGCACATTGGCACACACCAGTCCTGGGAAACCCTGGCTCCGGGGCACGAGCACCGTGAACTCTGCATGTGGCACTTCCCGGACGCTGCCCCACCTGCTTCTCCCTGTGCTGACTGGAATCTGTCTCCTTTTCCCGCCACGCCCGTGAGTTCAGCAGGCCCTGACTGTCCGTTACCAAACCTGAAGGTGATTTGGGGAAACCTGTGAACCAGCAGTTGGTGTCAGATGTGAGGTTGGTCTGTATGGACTGTGGCCCCTGAAAGGTAGCAGTTTGTGAATGCTCACAATCTCTGCTGGTGGGCAGGAGGCTGAAGCATGGCCCCTGGTCTTGGAAGGAGGGAGGCCTACATCCTCACGTAAAACACGATGAGAGAAAAGCCCCAGGGGTGGGGGGAAGAAGAAAAGCCCCAGGAATGGTCATGAGAATTACTTGGAGAAAACACCATAAATACAAGCACAAGTTACAACCAAAAGACACCATGGATGTACTTTTTTTTTAAGTGACACATCCATGATAGTTTTGTGTCCCCCAAAATATCTGCTGAAGGTCTGCTGTACCCCCTTGTCCCAGTGAATGTAGCTTTGTTAGCAACAGTCTCTGAATATGTCATCAGGTAGCAGGAGGTCCTACTGGAGTAGCGTGGGTCCTCGCCCAACGAGCTGTCTCCTTCTTAAGGGAGAGGAGACACAAATGTCAGTGCAGAGGGAAGAGGACCACTTGAAGGTGGAAGCAGAGGCTGGCGTGATGCGTCTACAAGCCTCGGGATGTCGACCATCCCCGGGAGCTGCAGGAGCTAGGAAGGGGGCGGACCTTCTCCTCCTCTTCAGAGCGGGCACAGTCCTGAGGACGGTTTATTCAACTTCTAGCCTTCAGAACTGCGGGACAACACATGCCTGTTATTGGAAACCACCCATCTTGGGGGAGGTTGTCCAAGTCGTCCTAGGAACAGTTCTGTTTAGTCGATGGAGCACAGGGTGAGAGCCGGTCACCGGCACTGTCTAGCTTAAGCCACTCACAGGCCGGAGGCGGTATGGGTCTGCTCTCATTCCGATTGCCAGACGCGTAAACTGAGGATAAATGCGAGGAAACTACAGAGTCACAGTAAATGCCAAGGTCAGCATACACAGCTGACCGGTAATGCTGACATCAAGAAGCCCCTCTGAAAGGGGGAACCCTCACCCCGAGAGTCCAACCCCGTTGGACACTGCTATGGCCAGGCTTTGTAGCAAGTCAGCGAGCTCCTTCAAAAGCAGTCCTGAGAGGCAGGTTGTGTAGAGGGACTAGGGTAACAATCTCACCAGAATTTCCTCACGGTTACAAAGCCTATCACATTGCAAGGAACTCAAGTGCCCTTGTCAGTTAGCTTGGGGCTTGGGGCTGCTGCCCTCCATCACAGACTGCTGCCCTCCATGATGAGCGAGCAGGTGAACCAGATGAACTAAGCGGTCATCGTGGTCGAAGCTCAGGGATGAATGTACCTGGTTTATGATTCTAGTCTGCCTGTACGTTCCACATTCCCCGTAATAATTTTTATTTTTTTCCTGTAATAATTTTTAAACACTTAACAAACAACCCATGGGAGAGCAGTGAACAGTTGCCAGCCACTCATAAAGCATTTAAAAAAAGTAAAACCAAGTCAAACTCAGAACTTCCCCTGTGGGTTCGCGGTAGAAAGCCTTCTTCTTTCTCCCTCCGAGCAGTTGGTGGTTTCAAACCACTGACTCTGTGATTAGCAGAGCAACGCAGAACCTGCTCCTTGGCACCCAGGCTCCTTTTAAAAGGTAGTAGTTATTGGCCTTGGCTCTGAGGCCCCTGCTTGAAATGAAAGTTAAATTATGATAAAAGAAGTTCGTCTACACCCGCCCTCACCACAGTCTTCACCTGCCTGGGCGTTGTTATAAACGTGCTGTAGCCACCCTGCAAACACAACTCAAGGTCAAATGCCAATGAGCCTTCCTGCCAACGGCATATCCCTGGCCGCAGAAGCCAATGCAGGAACGGAAAGGGCTCAAGTGCATATGTTTGCCCGACACAGAACTTCTCAGGGTGACTGGTTCCCTGACATCGGGACAGCTTGTCTGTCAGTGTTTGATTCAAAGAGATACTCGAGAGATTGGCCACCCCCTTACAGAAGGCTCACAAGGAGGCGACAGACCAGTCAGGGTGCAGTACAGCACCGATGAAACATACACAGCTTTCCTCTAGTTCTTTAATGCGTGCTCCCTGCCCCCATGATCATGACCCCAATTCTACCATACAAATCCGGCTAGACCAGAGCACATACACGGGGGGGGGGGGTACAGATAAGAGCTGGAAACACAGGGACTCCAGGACAGATGAACCCCTCAGGACCAATAACAAGAGTAATGATACCAGGAGGGGAAGGGGAAGGTGGGGGGAGAAACTGATCATAAGGATTGACGTATACGGGCAACAGAAAAGTGGGTGTAAGACGTGAAAAAATAATAATTTATAAATTATCAAGGGTTCCTGAGGGGGGGGGGGAGGAATGAGAAGCTGATACCAAGAGTTCAAGTCCGAAGAAAATGCTTTGAAAATGATGATAGCAATAAATGCACAAATGTGCTTGACACAATGGATGGATGAATTGTGATAAGAGCTGTAAGAACCCCCCAAAAATTATTTTTTTAAAAAAAGACAAATGTGTAGCTGGTTGATGGTGAGCCCCCAGTGAAGCCCCAGGCTCTCCAAGGGAGGTGAGCAGAGGGGGGTGGAAGGAGTGAAGAGTACACTGGGACACTCAGACGTCCCTGCCCCCCTCCACCCCACCCCCACCTGTTGTTGAGTGTTGACTGCTAGAGGGGTTTAAGCTGCCTTCTTCTGCGGGGGGGGGGGGGGGGGGGGGAGGGGAGAACATCCTCAGCCAAGAACCTAGGCTTCTCACCAGCAGCACACACCCATCCCAGGGGTACCGCTCCTGGCTGCCTTGCCTCAAGGAGCTAGGTGACCCTTGCCGCGATTCATCCTCCAGAGCTTCCAGGGGATCACAAAGAGGCTACACCCTAGCTAAGACCCCCTCTGTGCTAAGCTCCTTCCCTTGCCCTCCCCGGCCCCCCTCCCCTTATTCCTCCTGTGAGTTGCCTGAACACAGGGTCTGCCGCCATGACGGTGAAGATGGCACAGGACCGGGCAGTGTTCTTTCTGTCCTGTGGTTTACAGGGTCACTGTGAGGCTGGATGGACTCATGGCACCTAGCAACACGGAGTCGCTGAGGCAGAGCAGGCATTTCTCACTGTTTAGGGCACTGGAAGTCCAAATTCGGACTGCTGGCTCCAGGAGAGAGAGAGAGAGAGAGAGAGAGAGAGAGAGAGAGAGAGAGAGAGAGAGAGAGAGAGAGAGAGAGAGAGAGAGAGAGAGAGAGAGAGAGAGAGAGAGAGAGTGTGTGTGTTCTGTCACCCTGGAGCTCCTTGGTTCCTTGGGATCTTCCCGTGGCATCCTTCTTCCCCAGCACACACTTACTCTCACTTACTCTTCTCCATCTGCGTATCTGCGAGGCTCCTCTGAACTCAGAAGTGATTGGGTCTCTGTCACCCTCTTCACACTGATCACACCTCGTTAACATAACAACGAACATCCTGTTACCAAATGGGAAGATACCCACTTGTTAGAGGTTAGGATTCCAACACTTGGGGCAGGAGCATCAATGAGTCCCTAACACTCCCTTTCTGCCAAGAATTCTCCCCCTCCCCCCCCCCCCACACTGGTCTATCACTTTCACCAGAATCTACTACATTGTCTCAGGCCCCACATCTAGGAAGACCATCCTCAAACCCAGGTCACCAGTGTTTTCTTGTCTCTACAGCCTGATGAGGCAGTCAGGGCAGAAAATAGGTTCCTGATTCCAAAGAGCAACCTGTGAAGGAAAGAGCTGCTCAGAGAGCGCAAGTGCTCCGTCAAGGACCATTGGAAGCAAGCAGAGAATGTCTACATCTCAGTGCCGGCCAATAGAACGCTCCCCCAAAGCCCGAGCCATGGATCCCAATCACGCCTGGCTCCCTGAGCACTAGAAATGTGGCTAGTGAGACCCCTTTTAAGCTAAATTGACCCACCTGTGACTGTCGACGAC
>NW_027458566.1:0-62428 GCF_050624435.1 Tenrec ecaudatus | reverse complement strand
GGCACCCCTAGGCTTTAGGCTCCCTAGGCTAAGGCTAGGGCTCCCCTAGCCTTCAGGCTAGGGCACCCCTAGGCTTTAGGCTAGGGCTCCCTAGGCTAAGGCTAGGGCTCCCCTAGCCTTCAGGCTAGGGCACCCCTAGGCTTTAGGCTCCCCTAGGCTAAGGCTAGGGCTCCCCTAGCCTTCAGGCTAGGGCACCCCTAGGCTTTAGGCTAGGGCTCCCCTAGGCTAAGGCTAGGGCTCCCCTAGCCTTCAGGCTAGGGCACCCCTAGGCTTTAGGCTCCCCTAGGCTAAGGCTAGGGCTCCCCTAGCCTTCAGGCTAGGGCACCCCTAGGCTTTAGGCTAGGGCTCCCCTAGGCTAAGGCTAGGGCTCCCCTAGCCTTCAGGCTAGGGCACCCCTAGGCTTTAGGCTCCCCTAGGCTAAGGCTAGGGCTCCCCTAGCCTTCAGGCTAGGGCACCCCTAGGCTTTAGGCTAGGGCTCCCCTAGGCTAAGGCTAGGGCTCCCCTAGCCTTCAGGCTAGGGCACCCCTAGGCTTTAGGCTCCCCTAGGCTAAGGCTAGGGCTCCCCTAGCCTTCAGGCTAGGGCACCCCTAGGCTTTAGGCTAGGGCTCCCCTAGGCTAAGGCTAGGGCTCCCCTAGCCTTCAGGCTAGGGCACCCCTAGGCTTTAGGCTCCCCTAGGCTAAGGCTAGGGCTCCCCTAGCCTTCAGGCTAGGGCACCCCTAGGCTTTAGGCTCCCCTAGGCTAAGGCTAGGGCTCCCCTAGCCTTCAGGCTAGGGCACCCCTAGGCTTTAGGCTCCCCTAGGCTAAGGCTAGGGCTCCCCTAGCCTTCAGGCTAGGGCACCCCTAGGCTTTAGGCTCCCCTAGGCTAAGGCTAGGGCTCCCCTAGCCTTCAGGCTAGGGCACCCCTAGGCTTTAGGCTCCCCTAGGCTAAGGCTAGGGCTCCCCTAGCCTTCAGGCTAGGGCACCCCTAGGCTTTAGGCTCCCCTAGGCTAAGGCTAGGGCTCCCCTAGCCTTCAGGCTAGGGCACCCCTAGGCTTTAGGCTCCCCTAGGCTAAGGCTAGGGCTCCCCTAGCCTTCAGGCTAGGGCACCCCTAGGCTTTAGGCTCCCCTAGGCTAAGGCTAGGGCTCCCCTAGCCTTCAGGCTAGGGCACCCCTAGGCTTTAGGCTCCCCTAGGCTAAGGCTAGGGCTCCCCTAGCCTTCAGGCTAGGGCACCCCTAGGCTTTAGGCTCCCCTAGGCTAAGGCTAGGGCTCCCCTAGCCTTCAGGCTAGGGCACCCCTAGGCTTTAGGCTCCCCTAGGCTAAGGCTAGGGCTCCCCTAGCCTTCAGGCTAGGGCACCCCTAGGCTTTAGGCTCCCCTAGGCTAAGGCTAGGGCTCCCCTAGCCTTCAGGCTAGGGCACCCCTAGGCTTTAGGCTCCCCTAGGCTAAGGCTAGGGCTCCCCTAGCCTTCAGGCTAGGGCACCCCTAGGCTTTAGGCTCCCCTAGGCTAAGGCTAGGGCTCCCCTAGCCTTCAGGCTAGGGCACCCCTAGGCTTTAGGCTCCCCTAGGCTAAGGCTAGGGCTCCCCTAGCCTTCAGGCTAGGGCACCCCTAGGCTTTAGGCTCCCCTAGGCTAAGGCTAGGGCTCCCCTAGCCTTCAGGCTAGGGCACCCCTAGGCTTTAGGCTCCCCTAGGCTAAGGCTAGGGCTCCCCTAGCCTTCAGGCTAGGGCACCCCTAGGCTTTAGGCTCCCCTAGGCTAAGGCTAGGGCTCCCCTAGCCTTCAGGCTAGGGCACCCCTAGGCTTTAGGCTCCCCTAGGCTAAGGCTAGGGCTCCCCTAGCCTTCAGGCTAGGGCACCCCTAGGCTTTAGGCTCCCCTAGCCTTCAGGCTAGGGCACCCCTAGGCTTTAGGCTCCCCTAGCCTTCAGGCTAGGGCACCCCTAGGCTTTAGGCTCCCCTAGCCTTCAGGCTAGGGCACCCCTAGGCTTTAGGCTCCCCTAGCCTTCAGGCTAGGGCACCCCTAGGCTTTAGGCTCCCCTAGCCTTCAGGCTAGGGCACCCCTAGGCTTTAGGCTCCCCTAGGCTAAGGCTAGGGCTCCCCTAGCCTTCAGGCTAGGGCACCCCTAGGCTTTAGGCTCCCCTAGGCTAAGGCTAGGGCTCCCCTAGCCTTCAGGCTAGGGCACCCCTAGGCTTTAGGCTCCCCTAGCCTTCAGGCTAGGGCACCCCTAGGCTTTAGGCTCCCCTAGGCTAAGGCTAGGGCTCCCCTAGCCTTCAGGCTAGGGCACCCCTAGGCTTCAGGCTCCCCTAGGCTAAGGCTAGGGCTCCCCTAGCCTTCAGGCTAGGGCACCCCTAGGCTTCAGGCTCCCCTAGGCTAAGGCTAGGGCTCCCCTAGCCTTCAGGCTAGGGCACCCCTAGGCTTCAGGCTCCCCTAGGCTAAGGCTAGGGCTCCCCTAGCCTTCAGGCTAGGGCACCCCTAGGCTTCAGGCTCCCCTAGGCTAAGGCTAGGGCTCCCCTAGCCTTCAGGCTAGGGCACCCCTAGGCTTCAGGCTCCCCTAGGCTAAGGCTAGGGCTCCCCTAGCCTTCAGGCTAGGGCACCCCTAGGCTTCAGGCTCCCCTAGGCTAAGGCTAGGGCTCCCCTAGCCTTCAGGCTAGGGCACCCCTAGGCTTCAGGCGCCCCTAGGCTAAGGCTAGGGCTCCCCTAGCCTTCAGGCTAGGGCACCCCTAGGCTTCAGGCGCCCCTAGGCTAAGGCTAGGGCTCCCCTAGCCTTCAGGCTAGGGCACCCCTAGGCTTCAGGCGCCCCTAGGCTAAGGCTAGGGCTCCCCTAGCCTTCAGGCTAGGGCACCCCTAGGCTTCAGGCGCCCCTAGGCTAAGGCTAGGGCTCCCCTAGCCTTCAGGCTAGGGCACCCCTAGGCTTCAGGCGCCCCTAGGCTAAGGCTAGGGCTCCCCTAGCCTTCAGGCTAGGGCACCCCTAGGCTTCAGGCGCCCCTAGGCTAAGGCTAGGGCTCCCCTAGCCTTCAGGCTAGGGCACCCCTAGGCTTCAGGCGCCCCTAGGCTAAGGCTAGGGCTCCCCTAGCCTTCAGGCTAGGGCTCCCCTAGGCTTTAGGCTAGGGCTCCCCTAGGCTAAGGCTAGGGCTCCCCTAGCCTTCAGGCTAGGGCTCCCCTAGGCTTTAGGCTAGGGCTCCCCTAGGCTAAGGCTAGGGCTCCCCTAGCCTTCAGGCTAGGGCTCCCCTAGGCTTTAGGCTAGGGCTCCCCTAGGCTAAGGCTAGGGCTCCCCTAGCCTTCAGGCTAGGGCTCCCCTAGGCTTTAGGCTAGGGCTCCCCTAGGCTAAGGCTAGGGCTCCCCTAGCCTTCAGGCTAGGGCTCCCCTAGGCTTTAGGCTAGGGCTCCCCTAGGCTAAGGCTAGGGCTCCCCTAGGCTTCAGGCTAGGGCTCCCCTAGGCTTCAGGCTAGGGCTCCCCTAGGCTAAGGCTAGGGCTCCCCTAGCCTTCAGGCTAGGGCTCCCCTAGGCTTCAGGCTAGGGCTCCCCTAGGCTAAGGCTAGGGCTCCCCTAGCCTTCAGGCTAGGGCTCCCCTAGGCTAAGGCTAGGGCTCCCCTAGCCTTCAGGCTAGGGCTCCCCTAGGCTTCAGGCTAGGGCTCCCCTAGGCTAAGGCTAGGGCTCCCCTAGCCTTCAGGCTAGGGCTCCCCTAGGCTTCAGGCTAGGGCTCCCCTAGGCTAAGGCTAGGGCTCCCCTAGCCTTCAGGCTAGGGCTCCCCTAGGCTTCAGGCTAGGGCTCCCCTAGGCTAAGGCTAGGGCTCCCCTAGCCTTCAGGCTAGGGCTCCCCTAGGCTTCAGGCTAGGGCTCCCCTAGGCTAAGGCTAGGGCTCCCCTAGCCTTCAGGCTAGGGCTCCCCTAGGCTTCAGGCTAGGGCTCCCCTAGGCTAAGGCTAGGGCTCCCCTAGCCTTCAGGCTAGGGCTCCCCTAGGCTTCAGGCTAGGGCTCCCCTAGGCTAAGGCTAGGGCTCCCCTAGCCTTCAGGCTAGGGCTCCCCTAGGCTTCAGGCTAGGGCTCCCCTAGGCTAAGGCTAGGGCTCCCCTAGCCTTCAGGCTAGGGCTCCCCTAGGCTTCAGGCTAGGGCTCCCCTAGGCTAAGGCTAGGGCTCCCCTAGCCTTCAGGCTAGGGCTCCCCTAGGCTTCAGGCTAGGGCTCCCCTAGGCTAAGGCTAGGGCTCCCCTAGCCTTCAGGCTAGGGCTCCCCTAGGCTTCAGGCTAGGGCTCCCCTAGGCTAAGGCTAGGGCTCCCCTAGCCTTCAGGCTAGGGCTCCCCTAGGCTTCAGGCTAGGGCTCCCCTAGGCTAAGGCTAGGGCTCCCCTAGCCTTCAGGCTAGGGCTCCCCTAGGCTTCAGGCTAGGGCTCCCCTAGGCTAAGGCTAGGGCTCCCCTAGCCTTCAGGCTAGGGCTCCCCTAGGCTTCAGGCTAGGGCTCCCCTAGGCTAAGGCTAGGGCTCCCCTAGCCTTCAGGCTAGGGCTCCCCTAGGCTTCAGGCTAGGGCTCCCCTAGGCTAAGGCTAGGGCTCCCCTAGCCTTCAGGCTAGGGCTCCCCTAGGCTTCAGGCTAGGGCTCCCCTAGGCTAAGGCTAGGGCTCCCCTAGCCTTCAGGCTAGGGCTCCCCTAGGCTTCAGGCTAGGGCTCCCCTAGGCTAAGGCTAGGGCTCCCCTAGCCTTCAGGCTAGGGCTCCCCTAGGCTTCAGGCTAGGGCTCCCCTAGGCTAAGGCTAGGGCTCCCCTAGCCTTCAGGCTAGGGCTCCCCTAGGCTTTAGGCTCCCCTAGGCTAAGGCTAGGGCTCCCCTAGCCTTCAGGCTAGGGCACCCCTAGGCTTTAGGCTCCCCTAGGCTAAGGCTAGGGCTCCCCTAGCCTTCAGGCTAGGGCTCCCCTAGGCTTTAGGCTCCCCTAGGCTAATGCTAGGGCTCCCCTAGGCTAAGGCTAGGGCTCCCCTAGCCTTCAGGCTAGGGCACCCCTAGGCTTTAGGCTCCCCTAGGCTAAGGCTAGGGCTCCCCTAGGCTTTAGGCTCCCCTAGGCTAAGGCTAGGGCTCCCCTAGGCTAAGGCTAGGGCTCCCCTAGCCTTCAGGCTAGGGCACCCCTAGGCTTTAGGCTCCCCTAGGCTAAGGCTAGGGCTCCCCTAGGCTAAGGCTAGGGCTCCCCTAGCCTTCAGGCTAGGGCACCCCTAGGCTTTAGGCTCCCCTAGGCTAAGGCTAGGGCTCCCCTAGCCTTCAGGCTAGGGCACCCCTAGGCTTTAGGCTCCCCTAGGCTAAGGCTAGGGCTCCCCTAGCCTTCAGGCTAGGGCATCCCTAGGCTTTAGGCTAGGGCTCCCCTAGGCTAAGGCTAGGGCTCCCCTAGCCTTCAGGCTAGGGCACCCCTAGGCTTTAGGCTCCCCTAGGCTAAGGCTAGGGCTCCCCTAGCCTTCAGGCTAGGGCACCCCTAGGCTTTAGGCTCCCCTAGGCTAAGGCTAGAGCTCCCCTAGCCTTCAGGCTAGGGCACCCCTAGGCTTTAGGCTCCCCTAGGCTAAGGCTAGGGCTCCCCTAGCCTTCAGGCTAGGGCACCCCTAGGCTTTAGGCTTGGGCTCCCCTAGGCTAAGGCTAGGGCTCCCCTAGCCTTCAGGCTAGGGCACCCCTAGGCTTTAGGCTCCCCTAGGCTAAGGCTAGGGCTCCCCTAGCCTTCAGGCTAGGGCACCCCTAGGCTTTAGGCTAGGGCTCCCATAGGCTAAGGCTAGGGCTCCCCTAGCCTTCAGGCTAGGGCACCCCTAGGCTTTAGGCTCCCCTAGGCTAAGGCTAGGGCTCCCCTAGCCTTCAGGCTAGGGCACCCCTAGGCTTTAGGCTAGGGCTCCCCTAGGCTAAGGCTAGGGCTCCCCTAGCCTTCAGGCTAGGGCACCCCTAGGCTTTAGGCTCCCCTAGGCTAAGGCTAGGGCTCCCCTAGCCTTCAGGCTAGGGCACCCCTAGTCTTTAGGCTAGGGCTCCCCTAGGCTAAGGCTAGGGCTCCCCTAGCCTTCAGGCTAGGGCACCCCTAGGCTTTAGGCTCCCCTAGGCTAAGGCTAGGGCTCCCCTAGCCTTCAGGCTAGGGCACCCCTAGGCTTTAGGCTAGGGCTCCCCTAGGCTAAGGCTAGGGCTCCCCTAGCCTTCAGGCTAGGGCACCCGTAGGCTTTAGGCTCCCCTAGGCTAAGGCTAGGGCTCCCCTAGCCTTCAGGCTAGGGCACCCCTAGGCTTTAGGCTAGGGCTCCCCTAGGCTAAGGCTAGGGCTCCCCTAGCCTTCAGGCTAGGGCACCCCTAGGCTTTAGGCTCCCCTAGGCTAAGGCTAGGGCTCCCCTAGCCTTCAGGCTAGGGCACCCCTAGGCTTTAGGCTAGGGCTCCCCTAGGCTAAGGCTAGGGCTCCCCTAGCCTTCAGGCTAGGGCACCCCTAGGCTTTAGGCTCCCCTAGGCTAAGGCTAGGGCTCCCCTAGCCTTCAGGCTAGGGCACCCCTAGGCTTTAGGCTCCCCTAGGCTAAGGCTAGGGCTCCCCTAGCCTTCAGGCTGGGGCACCCCTAGGCTTTAGGCCCCCCTAGGCTAAGGCTAGGGCTCCCCTAGCCTTCAGGCTAGGGCACCCCTAGGCTTTAGGCTCCCCTAGGCTAAGGCTAGGGCTCCCCTAGCCTTCAGGCTAGGGCACCCCTAGGCTTTAGGCTCCCCTAGGCTAAGGCTAGGGCTCCCCTAGCCTTCAGGCTAGGGCACCCCTAGGCTTTAGGTTCCCCTAGGCTAAGGCTAGGGCTCCCCTAGCCTTAGGCTAGGGCTCCCCTAGCCTTCAGGCTAGGCCATCCCTGGGCTTTGGGCTCCCCTAGGCTAAGGGGAGGGCTCCCCTAGCCTTCAGGTTAGGCCACCCCTGGGCTTTGGGCTCCCCTAGGCTAAGGCTAGGGCTCCCCTAGCCTTCAGGCTAGGCCACCCCTTGGCTTTGGGCTCCCCTAGGCTAAGGCTAGGGCTCCCCTAGCCTTCAGGCTAGGCCACCCCTGGGCTTTGGGCTCCCCTAGGCTAAGGCTAGGGCTCCCCTAGCCTTCAGGCTAGGCCACCCCTGGGCTTTGGGCTCCCCTAGGCTAAGGCTAGGGCTCCCCTAGCCTTCAGGCTAGGCCACCCCTGGGCTTTGGGCTCCCCTAGGCTAAGGCTAGGGCTCCCCTAGCCTTCAGGCTAGGCCACCCCTGGGCTTTGGGCTCCCCTAGGCTAAGGCTAGGGCTCCCCTAGCCTTCAGGCTAGGCCACCCCTGGGCTTTGGGCTCCCCTAGGCTAAGGCTAGGGCTCCCCTAGCCTTCAGGCTAGGCCACCCCTGGGCTTTGGGCTCCCCTAGGCTAAGGCTAGGACTCCCCTAGCCTTCAGGCTAGGCAACCCCTGGGCTTTGGGCTCCCCTAGGCTAAGGCTAGGGCTCCCCTAGCCTTCAGGCTAGGCCACCCCTGGGCTTTGGGCTCCCCTAGGCTAAGGCTAGGGCTCCCCTAGCCTTCAGGCTAGGGCAGCCCTGGGCTTTGGGCTCCCCTAGGCTAAGGCTAGGGCTCCCCTAGCCTTCAGGCTAGGGCAGCCCTGGGCTTTGGGCTCCCCTAGGCTAAGGCTAGGGCTCCCCTAGCCTTCAGGCTAGGGCAGCCCTGGGCTTTGGGCTCCCCTAGGCTAAGGCTAGGGCTCCCCTAGCCTTCAGGCTAGGGCAGCCCTGGGCTTTGGGCTCCCCTAGGCTAAGGCTAGGGCTCCCCTAGCCTTCAGGCTAGGGCAGCCCTGGGCTTTGGGCTCCCCTAGGCTAAGGCTAGGGCTCCCCTAGCCTTCAGCCTAGGGCAGCCCTGGGCTTTGGGCTCCCCTAGGCTAAGGCTAGGGCTCCCCTAGCCTTCAGGCTAGGGCACCCCTAGGCTTTAGGTTCCCCTAGGCTAAGGCTAGGGCTCCCCTAGCCTTAGGCTAGGGCTCCCCTAGCCTTCAGGCTAGGCCATCCCTGGGCTTTGGGCTCCCCTAGGCTAAGGCTAGGGCTCCCCTAGCCTTCAGGTTAGGCCACCCCTGGGCTTTGGGCTCCCCTAGGCTAAGGCTAGGGCTCCCCTAGCCTTCAGGCTAGGCCACCCCTGGGCTTTGGGCTCCCCTAGGCTAAGGCTAGGGCTCCCCTAGCCTTCAGGCTAGGCCACCCCTGGGCTTTGGGCTCCCCTAGGCTAAGGCTAGGGCTCCCCTAGCCTTCAGGCTAGGCCACCCCTGGGCTTTGGGCTCCCCTAGGCTAAGGCTAGGGCTCCCCTAGCCTTCAGGCTAGGCCACCCCTGGGCTTTGGGCTCCCCTAGGCTAAGGCTAGGGCTCCCCTAGCCTTCAGGCTAGGCCACCCCTGGGCTTTGGGCTCCCCTAGGCTAAGGCTAGGGCTCCCCTAGCCTTCAGGCTAGGCCACCCCTGGGCTTTGGGCTCCCCTAGGCTAAGGCTAGGGCTCCCCTAGCCTTCAGGCTAGGGCAGCCCTGGGCTTTGGGCTCCCCTAGGCTAAGGCTAGGGCTCCCCTAGCCTTCAGGCTAGGGCAGCCCTGGGCTTTGGGCTCCCCTAGGCTAAGGCTAGGGCTCCCCTAGCCTTCAGGCTAGGGCAGCCCTGGGCTTTGGGCTCCCCTAGGCTAAGGCTAGGGCTCCCCTAGCCTTCAGGCTAGGGCAGCCCTGGGCTTTGGGCTCCCCTAGGCTAAGGCTAGGGCTCCCCTAGCCTTCAGGCTAGGGCAGCCCTGGGCTTTGGGCTCCCCTAGGCTAAGGCTAGGGCTCCCCTAGCCTTCAGGCTAGGGCAGCCCTGGGCTTTGGGCTCCCCTAGGCTAAGGCTAGGGCTCCCCTAGCCTTCAGGCTAGGGCAGCCCTGGGCTTTGGGCTCCCCTAGGCTAAGGCTAGGGCTCCCCTAGCCTTCAGGCTAGGGCAGCCCTGGGCTTTGGGCTCCCCTAGGCTAAGGCTAGGGCTCCCCTAGCCTTCAGGCTAGGGCAGCCCTGGGCTTTGGGCTCCCCTAGGCTAAGGCTAGGGCTCCCCTAGCCTTCAGGCTAGGGCAGCCCTGGGCTTTGGGCTCCCCTAGGCTAAGGCTAGGGCTCCCCTAGCCTTCAGGCTAGGGCACCCCTGGGCTTTGGGCTCCCCTAGGCTAAGGCTAGGGCTCCCCTAGCCTTCAGGCTAGGGCACCCCTGGGCTTTGGGCTCCCCTAGGCTAAGGCTAGGGCTCCCCTAGCCTTCAGGCTAGGGCACCCCTGGGCTTTGGGCTCCCCTAGGCTAAGGCTAGGGCTCCCCTAGCCTTCAGGCTAGGGCACCCCTGGGCTTTGGGCTCCCCTAGGCTAAGGCTAGGGCTCCCCTAGCCTTCAGGCTAGGGCACCCCTGGGCTTTGGGCTCCCCTAGGCTAAGGCTAGGGCTCCCCTAGCCTTCAGGCTAGGGCACCCCTGGGCTTTGGGCTCCCCTAGGCTAAGGCTAGGGCTCCCCTAGCCTTCAGGCTAGGGCACCCCTGGGCTTTGGGCTCCCCTAGGCTAAGGCTAGGGCTCCCCTAGCCTTCAGGCTAGGGCACCCCTGGGCTTTGGGCTCCCCTAGGCTAAGGCTAGGGCTCCCCTAGCCTTCAGGCTAGGGCACCCCTGGGCTTTGGGCTCCCCTAGGCTAAGGCTAGGGCTCCCCTAGCCTTCAGGCTAGGGCACCCCTGGGCTTTGGGCTCCCCTAGGCTAAGGCTAGGGCTCCCCTAGCCTTCAGGCTAGGGCACCCCTGGGCTTTGGGCTCCCCTAGGCTAAGGCTAGGGCTCCCCTAGCCTTCAGGCTAGGGCACCCCTGGGCTTTGGGCTCCCCTAGGCTAAGGCTAGGGCTCCCCTAGCCTTCAGGCTAGGGCACCCCTGGGCTTTGGGCTCCCCTAGGCTAAGGCTAGGGCTCCCCTAGCCTTCAGGCTAGGGCACCCCTGGGCTTTGGGCTCCCCTAGGCTAAGGCTAGGGCTCCCCTAGCCTTCAGGCTAGGGCACCCCTGGGCTTTGGGCTCCCCTAGGCTAAGGCTAGGGCTCCCCTAGCCTTCAGGCTAGGGCACCCCTGGGCTTTGGGCTCCCCTAGGCTAAGGCTAGGGCTCCCCTAGCCTTCAGGCTAGGGCACCCCTGGGCTTTGGGCTCCCCTAGGCTAAGGCTAGGGCTCCCCTAGCCTTCAGGCTCGGGCACCCCTGGGCTTTGGGCTCCCCTAGGCTAAGGCTAGGGCTCCCCTAGCCTTCAGGCTCGGGCACCCCTGGGCTTTGGGCTCCCCTAGGCTAAGGCTAGGGCTCCCCTAGCCTTCAGGCTCGGGCACCCCTGGGCTTTGGGCTCCCCTAGGCTAAGGCTAGGGCTCCCCTAGCCTTCAGGCTCGGGCACCCCTGGGCTTTGGGCTCCCCTAGGCTAAGGCTAGGGCTCCCCTAGCCTTCAGGCTCGGGCACCCCTGGGCTTTGGGCTCCCCTAGGCTAAGGCTAGGGCTCCCCTAGCCTTCAGGCTCGGGCACCCCTGGGCTTTGGGCTCCCCTAGGCTAAGGCTAGGGCTCCCCTAGCCTTCAGGCTCGGGCACCCCTGGGCTTTGGGCTCCCCTAGGCTAAGGCTAGGGCTCCCCTAGCCTTCAGGCTCGGGCACCCCTGGGCTTTGGGCTCCCCTAGGCTAAGGCTAGGGCTCCCCTAGCCTTCAGGCTCGGGCACCCCTGGGCTTTGGGCTCCCCTAGGCTAAGGCTAGGGCTCCCCTAGCCTTCAGGCTCGGGCACCCCTGGGCTTTGGGCTCCCCTAGGCTAAGGCTAGGGCTCCCCTAGCCTTCAGGCTCGGGCACCCCTGGGCTTTGGGCTCCCCTAGGCTAAGGCTAGGGCTCCCCTAGCCTTCAGGCTCGGGCACCCCTGGGCTTTGGGCTCCCCTAGGCTAAGGCTAGGGCTCCCCTAGCCTTCAGGCTCGGGCACCCCTGGGCTTTGGGCTCCCCTAGGCTAAGGCTAGGGCTCCCCTAGCCTTCAGGCTCGGGCACCCCTGGGCTTTGGGCTCCCCTAGGCTAAGGCTAGGGCTCCCCTAGCCTTCAGGCTCGGGCACCCCTGGGCTTTGGGCTCCCCTAGGCTAAGGCTAGGGCTCCCCTAGCCTTCAGGCTAGGGCACCCCTGGGCTTTGGGCTCCCCTAGGCTAAGGCTAGGGCTCCCCTAGCCTTCAGGCTAGGGCACCCCTGGGCTTTGGGCTCCCCTAGGCTAAGGCTAGGGCTCCCCTAGCCTTCAGGCTAGGGCACCCCTGGGCTTTGGGCTCCCCTAGGCTAAGGCTAGGGCTCCCCTAGCCTTCAGGCTAGGGCACCCCTGGGCTTTGGGCTCCCCTAGGCTAAGGCTAGGGCTCCCCTAGCCTTCAGGCTAGGGCACCCCTGGGCTTTGGGCTCCCCTAGGCTAAGGCTAGGGCTCCCCTAGCCTTCAGGCTAGGGCACCCCTGGGCTTTGGGCTCCCCTAGGCTAAGGCTAGGGCTCCCCTAGCCTTCAGGCTAGGGCACCCCTGGGCTTTGGGCTCCCCTAGGCTAAGGCTAGGGCTCCCCTAGCCTTCAGGCTAGGGCACCCCTGGGCTTTGGGCTCCCCTAGGCTAAGGCTAGGGCTCCCCTAGCCTTCAGGCTAGGGCACCCCTGGGCTTTGGGCTCCCCTAGGCTAAGGCTAGGGCTCCCCTAGCCTTCAGGCTAGGGCACCCCTGGGCTTTGGGCTCCCCTAGGCTAAGGCTAGGGCTCCCCTAGCCTTCAGGCTAGGGCACCCCTGGGCTTTGGGCTCCCCTAGGCTAAGGCTAGGGCTCCCCTAGCCTTCAGGCTAGGGCACCCCTGGGCTTTGGGCTCCCCTAGGCTAAGGCTAGGGCTCCCCTAGCCTTCAGGCTAGGGCACCCCTGGGCTTTGGGCTCCCCTAGGCTAAGGCTAGGGCTCCCCTAGCCTTCAGGCTAGGGCACCCCTGGGCTTTGGGCTCCCCTAGGCTAAGGCTAGGGCTCCCCTAGCCTTCAGGCTAGGGCACCCCTGGGCTTTGGGCTCCCCTAGGCTAAGGCTAGGGCTCCCCTAGCCTTCAGGCTAGGGCACCCCTGGGCTTTGGGCTCCCCTAGGCTAAGGCTAGGGCTCCCCTAGCCTTCAGGCTAGGGCACCCCTGGGCTTTGGGCTCCCCTAGGCTAAGGCTAGGGCTCCCCTAGCCTTCAGGCTAGGGCACCCCTGGGCTTTGGGCTCCCCTAGGCTAAGGCTAGGGCTCCCCTAGCCTTCAGGCTAGGGCACCCCTGGGCTTTGGGCTCCCCTAGGCTAAGGCTAGGGCTCCCCTAGCCTTCAGGCTAGGGCACCCCTGGGCTTTGGGCTCCCCTAGGCTAAGGCTAGGGCTCCCCTAGCCTTCAGGCTAGGGCACCCCTGGGCTTTGGGCTCCCCTAGGCTAAGGCTAGGGCTCCCCTAGCCTTCAGGCTAGGGCACCCCTGGGCTTTGGGCTCCCCTAGGCTAAGGCTAGGGCTCCCCTAGCCTTCAGGCTAGGGCACCCCTGGGCTTTGGGCTCCCCTAGGCTAAGGCTAGGGCTCCCCTAGCCTTCAGGCTAGGGCACCCCTGGGCTTTGGGCTCCCCTAGGCTAAGGCTAGGGCTCCCCTAGCCTTCAGGCTAGGGCACCCCTGGGCTTTGGGCTCCCCTAGGCTAAGGCTAGGGCTCCCCTAGCCTTCAGGCTAGGGCACCCCTGGGCTTTGGGCTCCCCTAGGCTAAGGCTAGGGCTCCCCTAGCCTTCAGGCTAGGGCACCCCTGGGCTTTGGGCTCCCCTAGGCTAAGGCTAGGGCTCCCCTAGCCTTCAGGCTAGGGCACCCCTGGGCTTTGGGCTCCCCTAGGCTAAGGCTAGGGCTCCCCTAGCCTTCAGGCTAGGGCACCCCTGGGCTTTGGGCTCCCCTAGGCTAAGGCTAGGGCTCCCCTAGCCTTCAGGCTAGGGCACCCCTGGGCTTTGGGCTCCCCTAGGCTAAGGCTAGGGCTCCCCTAGCCTTCAGGCTAGGGCACCCCTGGGCTTTGGGCTCCCCTAGGCTAAGGCTAGGGCTCCCCTAGCCTTCAGGCTAGGGCACCCCTGGGCTTTGGGCTCCCCTAGGCTAAGGCTAGGGCTCCCCTAGCCTTCAGGCTAGGGCACCCCTGGGCTTTGGGCTCCCCTAGGCTAAGGCTAGGGCTCCCCTAGCCTTCAGGCTAGGGCACCCCTGGGCTTTGGGCTCCCCTAGGCTAAGGCTAGGGCTCCCCTAGCCTTCAGGCTAGGGCACCCCTGGGCTTTGGGCTCCCCTAGGCTAAGGCTAGGGCTCCCCTAGCCTTCAGGCTAGGGCACCCCTGGGCTTTGGGCTCCCCTAGGCTAAGGCTAGGGCTCCCCTAGCCTTCAGGCTAGGGCACCCCTGGGCTTTGGGCTCCCCTAGGCTAAGGCTAGGGCTCCCCTAGCCTTCAGGCTAGGGCACCCCTGGGCTTTGGGCTCCCCTAGGCTAAGGCTAGGGCTCCCCTAGCCTTCAGGCTAGGGCACCCCTGGGCTTTGGGCTCCCCTAGGCTAAGGCTAGGGCTCCCCTAGCCTTCAGGCTCGGGCACCCCTGGGCTTTGGGCTCCCCTAGGCTAAGGCTAGGGCTCCCCTAGCCTTCAGGCTCGGGCACCCCTGGGCTTTGGGCTCCCCTAGGCTAAGGCTAGGGCTCCCCTAGCCTTCAGGCTCGGGCACCCCTGGGCTTTGGGCTCCCCTAGGCTAAGGCTAGGGCTCCCCTAGCCTTCAGGCTCGGGCACCCCTGGGCTTTGGGCTCCCCTAGGCTAAGGCTAGGGCTCCCCTAGCCTTCAGGCTCGGGCACCCCTGGGCTTTGGGCTCCCCTAGGCTAAGGCTAGGGCTCCCCTAGCCTTCAGGCTCGGGCACCCCTGGGCTTTGGGCTCCCCTAGGCTAAGGCTAGGGCTCCCCTAGCCTTCAGGCTAGGGCACCCCTGGGCTTTGGGCTCCCCTAGGCTAAGGCTAGGGCTCCCCTAGCCTTCAGGCTAGGGCACCCCTGGGCTTTGGGCTCCCCTAGGCTAAGGCTAGGGCTCCCCTAGCCTTCAGGCTAGGGCACCCCTGGGCTTTGGGCTCCCCTAGGCTAAGGCTAGGGCTCCCCTAGCCTTCAGGCTAGGGCACCCCTGGGCTTTGGGCTCCCCTAGGCTAAGGCTAGGGCTCCCTAGCCTTCAGGCTCGGGCACCCCTGGGCTTTGGGCTCCCCTAGGCTAAGGCTAGGGCTCCCCTAGCCTTCAGGCTCGGGCACCCCTGGGCTTTGGGCTCCCCTAGGCTAAGGCTAGGGCTCCCCTAGCCTTCAGGCTCGGGCACCCCTTTGCTTTGGGCTCCCCTAGGCTAAGGCTAGGGCTCCCCTAGCCTTCAGGCTAGGGCACCCCTGGGCTTTGGGCTCCCCTAGGCTAAGGCTAGGGCTCCCCTAGCCTTCAGGCTAGGGCACCCCTGGGCTTTGGGCTCCCCTAGGCTAAGGCTAGGGCTCCCCTAGCCTTCAGGCTAGGGCACCCCTGGGCTTTGGGCTCCCCTAGGCTAAGGCTAGGGCTCCCCTAGCCTTCAGGCTAGGGCACCCCTGGGCTTTGGGCTCCCCTAGGCTAAGGCTAGGGCTCCCCTAGCCTTCAGGCTAGGGCACCCCTGGGCTTTGGGCTCCCCTAGGCTAAGGCTAGGGCTCCCCTAGCCTTCAGGCTAGGGCACCCCTGGGCTTTGGGCTCCCCTAGGCTAAGGCTAGGGCTCCCCTAGCCTTCAGGCTAGGGCACCCCTGGGCTTTGGGCTCCCCTAGGCTAAGGCTAGGGCTCCCCTAGCCTTCAGGCTAGGGCACCCTGGGCTTTGGGCTCCCCTAGGCTAAGGCTAGGGCTCCCCTAGCCTTCAGGCTAGGGCACCCCTGGGCTTTGGGCTCCCCTAGGCTAAGGCTAGGGCTCCCCTAGCCTTCAGGCTAGGGCACCCCTGGGCTTTGGGCTCCCCTAGGCTAAGGCTAGGGCTCCCCTAGCCTTCAGGCTAGGGCACCCCTGGGCTTTGGGCTCCCCTAGGCTAAGGCTAGGGCTCCCCTAGCCTTCAGGCTAGGGCACCCCTGGGCTTTGGGCTCCCCTAGGCTAAGGCTAGGGCTCCCCTAGCCTTCAGGCTAGGGCACCCCTGGGCTTTGGGCTCCCCTAGGCTAAGGCAAGGGCTCCCCTAGCCTTCAGGCTAGGGCACCCCTGGGCTTTGGGCTCCCCTAGGCTAAGGCAAGGGCTCCCCTAGCCTTCAGGCTAGGGCACCCCTGGGCTTTGGGCTCCCCTAGGCTAAGGCTAGGGCTCCCCTAGCCTTCAGGCTAGGGCACCCCTGGGCTTTGGGCTCCCCTAGGCTAAGGCTAGGGCTCCCCTAGCCTTCAGGCTAGGGCACCCCTGGGCTTTGGGCTCCCCTAGGCTAAGGCTAGGGCTCCCCTAGCCTTCAGGCTAGGGCACCCCTGGGCTTTGGGCTCCCCTAGGCTAAGGCTAGGGCTCCCCTAGCCTTCAGGCTAGGGCACCCCTGGGCTTTGGGCTCCCCTAGGCTAAGGCTAGGGCTCCCCTAGCCTTCAGGCTAGGGCACCCCTGGGCTTTGGGCTCCCCTAGGCTAAGGCTAGGGCTCCCCTAGCCTTCAGGCTAGGGCACCCCTGGGCTTTGGGCTCCCCTAGGCTAAGGCTAGGGCTCCCCTAGCCTTCAGGCTAGGGCACCCCTGGGCTTTGGGCTCCCCTAGGCTAAGGCTAGGGCTCCCCTAGCCTTCAGGCTAGGGCACCCCTGGGCTTTGGGCTCCCCTAGGCTAAGGCTAGGGCTCCCCTAGCCTTCAGGCTAGGGCACCCCTCGGCTTTGGGCTCCCCTAGGCTAAGGCTAGGGCTCCCCTAGCCTTCAGGCTAGGGCACCCCTGGGCTTTGGGCTCCCCTAGGCTAAGGCTAGGGCTCCCCTAGCCTTCAGGCTAGGGCACCCCTGGGCTTTGGGCTCCCCTAGGCTAAGGCTAGGGCTCCCCTAGCCTTCAGGCTAGGGCACCCCTGGGCTTTGGGCTCCCCTAGGCTAAGGCTAGGGCTCCCCTAGCCTTCAGGCTAGGGCACCCCTGGGCTTTGGGCTCCCCTAGGCTAAGGCTAGGGCTCCCCTAGCCTTCAGGCTAGGGCACCCCTGGGCTTTGGGCTCCCCTAGGCTAAGGCTAGGGCTCCCCTAGCCTTCAGGCTAGGGCACTCCTGGGCTTTGGGCTCCCCTAGGCTAAGGCTAGGGCTCCCCTAGCCTTCAGGCTAGGGCACCCCTGGGCTTTGGCTCCCCTAGGCTAAGGCTAGGGCTCCCCTAGCCTTCAGGCTAGGGCACCCCTGGGCTTTGGGCTCCCCTAGGCTAAGGCTAGGGCACCCCTAGCCTTCAGGCTAGGGCACCCCTGGGCTTGGGCTCCCCTAGGCTAAGGCTAGGGCTCCCCTAGCCTTCAGGCTAGGGCACCCTTAGGCTTTGGGCTCCCCTAGGCTAAGGCTAGGGCTCCCCTAGCCTTCAGGCTAGGGCACCCCTAGGCTTTAGGCTAGGGCTCCCCTAGGCTAAGGCTAGGGCTCCCCTAGCCTTCAGGCTAGGGCACCCCTAGGCTTTAGGCTAGGGCTCCCCTAGGCTAAGGCTAGGGCTCCCCTAGCCTTCAGGCTAGGGCACCCCTAGGCCTTAGGCTAGGGCTCCCCTAGGCTAAGGCTAGGGCTCCCCTAGCCTTCAGGCTAGGGCACCCCTAGGCCTTAGGCTAGGGCTCCCCTAGGCTAAGGCTAGGGCTCCCCTAGCCTTCAGGCTAGGGCACCCCTAGGCCTTAGGCTAGGGCTCCCCTAGGCTAAGGCTAGGGCTCCCCTAGCCTTCAGGCTAGGGCACCCCTAGGCCTTAGGCTAGGGCTCCCCTAGGCTAAGGCTAGGGCTCCCCTAGCCTTCAGGCTAGGGCACCCCTAGGCCTTAGGCTAGGGCTCCCCTAGGCTAAGGCTAGGGCTCCCCTAGCCTTCAGGCTAGGGCACCCCTAGGCCTTAGGCTAGGGCTCCCCTAGGCTAAGGCTAGGGCTCCCCTAGCCTTCAGGCTAGGGCACCCCTAGGCCTTAGGCTAGGGCTCCCCTAGGCTAAGGCTAGGGCTCCCCTAGCCTTCAGGCTAGGGCACCCCTAGGCCTTAGGCTAGGGCTCCCCTAGGCTAAGGCTAGGGCTCCCCTAGCCTTCAGGCTAGGGCACCCCTAGGCCTTAGGCTAGGGCTCCCCTAGGCTAAGGCTAGGGCTCCCCTAGCCTTCAGGCTAGGGCACCCCTAGGCCTTAGGCTAGGGCTCCCCTAGGCTAAGGCTAGGGCTCCCCTAGCCTTCAGGCTAGGGCACCCCTAGGCCTTAGGCTAGGGCTCCCCTAGGCTAAGGCTAGGGCTCCCCTAGCCTTCAGGCTAGGGCACCCCTAGGCCTTAGGCTAGGGCTCCCCTAGGCTAAGGCTAGGGCTCCCCTAGCCTTCAGGCTAGGGCACCCCTAGGCCTTAGGCTAGGGCTCCCCTAGGCTAAGGCTAGGGCTCCCCTAGCCTTCAGGCTAGGGCACCCCTAGGCCTTAGGCTAGGGCTCCCCTAGGCTAAGGCTAGGGCTCCCCTAGCCTTCAGGCTAGGGCACCCCTAGGCCTTAGGCTAGGGCTCCCCTAGGCTAAGGCTAGGGCTCCCCTAGCCTTCAGGCTAGGGCACCCCTAGGCCTTAGGCTAGGGCTCCCCTAGGCTAAGGCTAGGGCTCCCCTAGCCTTCAGGCTAGGGCACCCCTAGGCCTTAGGCTAGGGCTCCCCTAGGCTAAGGCTAGGGCTCCCCTAGCCTTCAGGCTAGGGCACCCCTAGGCCTTAGGCTAGGGCTCCCCTAGGCTAAGGCTAGGGCTCCCCTAGCCTTCAGGCTAGGGCACCCCTAGGCCTTAGGCTAGGGCTCCCCTAGGCTAAGGCTAGGGCTCCCCTAGCCTTCAGGCTAGGGCACCCCTAGGCCTTAGGCTAGGGCTCCCCTAGGCTAAGGCTAGGGCTCCCCTAGCCTTCAGGCTAGGGCACCCCTAGGCCTTAGGCTAGGGCTCCCCTAGGCTAAGGCTAGGGCTCCCCTAGCCTTCAGGCTAGGGCACCCCTAGGCCTTAGGCTAGGGCTCCCCTAGGCTAAGGCTAGGGCTCCCCTAGCCTTCAGGCTAGGGCACCCCTAGGCCTTAGGCTAGGGCTCCCCTAGGCTAAGGCTAGGGCTCCCCTAGCCTTCAGGCTAGGGCACCCCTAGGCCTTAGGCTAGGGCTCCCCTAGGCTAAGGCTAGGGCTCCCCTAGCCTTCAGGCTAGGGCACCCCTAGGCCTTAGGCTAGGGCTCCCCTAGGCTAAGGCTAGGGCTCCCCTAGCCTTCAGGCTAGGGCACCCCTAGGCCTTAGGCTAGGGCTCCCCTAGGCTAAGGCTAGGGCTCCCCTAGCCTTCAGGCTAGGGCACCCCTAGGCCTTAGGCTAGGGCTCCCCTAGGCTAAGGCTAGGGCTCCCCTAGCCTTCAGGCTAGGGCACCCCTAGGCCTTAGGCTAGGGCTCCCCTAGGCTAAGGCTAGGGCTCCCCTAGCCTTCAGGCTAGGGCACCCCTAGGCCTTAGGCTAGGGCTCCCCTAGGCTAAGGCTAGGGCTCCCCTAGCCTTCAGGCTAGGGCACCCCTAGGCCTTAGGCTAGGGCTCCCCTAGGCTAAGGCTAGGGCTCCCCTAGCCTTCAGGCTAGGGCACCCCTAGGCCTTAGGCTAGGGCTCCCCTAGGCTAAGGCTAGGGCTCCCCTAGCCTTCAGGCTAGGGCACCCCTAGGCCTTAGGCTAGGGCTCCCCTAGGCTAAGGCTAGGGCTCCCCTAGCCTTCAGGCTAGGGCACCCCTAGGCCTTAGGCTAGGGCTCCCCTAGGCTAAGGCTAGGGCTCCCCTAGCCTTCAGGCTAGGGCACCCCTAGGCCTTAGGCTTGGGCTCCCCTAGGCTAAGGCTAGGGCTCCCCTAGCCTTCAGGCTAGGGCACCCCTGGGCTTTGGGCTCCCCTAGGCTAAGGCTAGGGCTCCCCTAGCCTTCAGGCTCGGGCACCCCTGGGCTTTGGGCTCCCCTAGGCTAAGGCTAGGGCTCCCCTAGCCTTCAGGCTCGGGCACCCCTGGGCTTTGGGCTCCCCTAGGCTAAGGCTAGGGCTCCCCTAGCCTTCAGGCTCGGGCACCCCTTTGCTTTGGGCTCCCCTAGGCTAAGGCTAGGGCTCCCCTAGCCTTCAGGCTAGGGCACCCCTGGGCTTTGGGCTCCCCTAGGCTAAGGCTAGGGCTCCCCTAGCCTTCAGGCTAGGGCACCCCTGGGCTTTGGGCTCCCCTAGGCTAAGGCTAGGGCTCCCCTAGCCTTCAGGCTAGGGCACCCCTGGGCTTTGGGCTCCCCTAGGCTAAGGCTAGGGCTCCCCTAGCCTTCAGGCTAGGGCACCCCTGGGCTTTGGGCTCCCCTAGGCTAAGGCTAGGGCTCCCCTAGCCTTCAGGCTAGGGCACCCCTGGGCTTTGGGCTCCCCTAGGCTAAGGCTAGGGCTCCCCTAGCCTTCAGGCTCGGGCACCCCTGGGCTTTGGGCTCCCCTAGGCTAAGGCTAGGGCTCCCCTAGCCTTCAGGCTCGGGCACCCCTGGGCTTTGGGCTCCCCTAGGCTAAGGCTAGGGCTCCCCTAGCCTTCAGGCTCGGGCACCCCTGGGCTTTGGGCTCCCCTAGGCTAAGGCTAGGGCTCCCCTAGCCTTCAGGCTCGGGCACCCCTTTGCTTTGGGCTCCCCTAGGCTAAGGCTAGGGCTCCCCTAGCCTTCAGGCTAGGGCACCCCTGGGCTTTGGGCTCCCCTAGGCTAAGGCTAGGGCTCCCCTAGCCTTCAGGCTAGGGCACCCCTGGGCTTTGGGCTCCCCTAGGCTAAGGCTAGGGCTCCCCTAGCCTTCAGGCTAGGGCACCCCTGGGCTTTGGGCTCCCCTAGGCTAAGGCTAGGGCTCCCCTAGCCTTCAGGCTAGGGCACCCCTGGGCTTTGGGCTCCCCTAGGCTAAGGCTAGGGCTCCCCTAGCCTTCAGGCTAGGGCACCCCTGGGCTTTGGGCTCCCCTAGGCTAAGGCTAGGGCTCCCCTAGCCTTCAGGCTAGGGCACCCCTGGGCTTTGGGCTCCCCTAGGCTAAGGCTAGGGCTCCCCTAGCCTTCAGGCTAAGGCACCCCTGGGCTTTGGGCTCCCCTAGGCTAAGGCTAGGGCTCCCCTAGCCTTCAGGCTAGGGCACCCTGGGCTTTGGGCTCCCCTAGGCTAAGGCTAGGGCTCCCCTAGCCTTCAGGCTAGGGCACCCCTGGGCTTTGGGCTCCCCTAGGCTAAGGCTAGGGCTCCCCTAGCCTTCAGGCTAGGGCACCCCTGGGCTTTGGGCTCCCCTAGGCTAAGGCTAGGGCTCCCCTAGCCTTCAGGCTAGGGCACCCCTGGGCTTTGGGCTCCCCTAGGCTAAGGCTAGGGCTCCCCTAGCCTTCAGGCTAGGGCACCCCTGGGCTTTGGGCTCCCCTAGGCTAAGGCTAGGGCTCCCCTAGCCTTCAGGCTAGGGCACCCCTGGGCTTGGGCTCCCCTAGGCTAAGGCTAGGGCTCCCCTAGCCTTCAGGCTAGGGCACCCTTAGGCTTTGGGCTCCCCTAGGCTAAGGCTAGGGCTCCCCTAGCCTTCAGGCTAGGGCACCCCTAGGCTTTAGGCTAGGGCTCCCCTAGGCTAAGGCTAGGGCTCCCCTAGCCTTCAGGCTAGGGCACCCCTAGGCCTTAGGCTAGGGCTCCCCTAGGCTAAGGCTAGGGCTCCCCTAGCCTTCAGGCTAGGGCACCCCTAGGCCTTAGGCTAGGGCTCCCCTAGGCTAAGGCTAGGGCTCCCCTAGCCTTCAGGCTAGGGCACCCCTAGGCCTTAGGCTAGGGCTCCCCTAGGCTAAGGCTAGGGCTCCCCTAGCCTTCAGGCTAGGGCACCCCTAGGCCTTAGGCTAGGGCTCCCCTAGGCTAAGGCTAGGGCTCCCCTAGCCTTCAGGCTAGGGCACCCCTAGGCCTTAGGCTAGGGCTCCCCTAGGCTAAGGCTAGGGCTCCCCTAGCCTTCAGGCTAGGGCACCCCTAGGCCTTAGGCTAGGGCTCCCCTAGGCTAAGGCTAGGGCTCCCCTAGCCTTCAGGCTAGGGCACCCCTAGGCCTTAGGCTAGGGCTCCCCTAGGCTAAGGCTAGGGCTCCCCTAGCCTTCAGGCTAGGGCACCCCTAGGCCTTAGGCTAGGGCTCCCCTAGGCTAAGGCTAGGGCTCCCCTAGCCTTCAGGCTAGGGCACCCCTAGGCCTTAGGCTAGGGCTCCCCTAGGCTAAGTCTAGGGCTCCCCTAGCCTTCAGGCTAGGGCACCCCTAGGCCTTAGGCTAGGGCTCCCCTAGGCTAAGGCTAGGGCTCCCCTAGCCTTCAGGCTAGGGCACCCCTAGGCCTTAGGCTAGGGCTCCCCTAGGCTAAGGCTAGGGCTCCCCTAGCCTTCAGGCTAGGGCACCCCTAGGCCTTAGGCTAGGGCTCCCCTAGGCTAAGGCTAGGGCTCCCCTAGCCTTCAGGCTAGGGCACCCCTAGGCCTTAGGCTAGGGCTCCCCTAGGCTAAGGCTAGGGCTCCCCTAGCCTTCAGGCTAGGGCACCCCTAGGCCTTAGGCTAGGGCTCCCCTAGGCTAAGGCTAGGGCTCCCCTAGCCTTCAGGCTAGGGCACCCCTAGGCCTTAGGCTAGGGCTCCCCTAGGCTAAGGCTAGGGCTCCCCTAGCCTTCAGGCTAGGGCACCCCTAGGCCTTAGGCTAGGGCTCCCCTAGGCTAAGGCTAGGGCTCCCCTAGCCTTCAGGCTAGGGCACCCCTAGGCCTTAGGCTAGGGCTCCCCTAGGCTAAGGCTAGGGCTCCCCTAGCCTTCAGGCTAGGGCACCCCTAGGCCTTAGGCTAGGGCTCCCCTAGGCTAAGGCTAGGGCTCCCCTAGCCTTCAGGCTAGGGCACCCCTAGGCCTTAGGCTAGGGCTCCCCTAGGCTAAGGCTAGGGCTCCCCTAGCCTTCAGGCTAGGGCACCCCTAGGCCTTAGGCTAGGGCTCCCCTAGGCTAAGGCTAGGGCTCCCCTAGCCTTCAGGCTAGGGCACCCCTAGGCCTTAGGCTAGGGCTCCCCTAGGCTAAGGCTAGGGCTCCCCTAGCCTTCAGGCTAGGGCACCCCTAGGCCTTAGGCTAGGGCTCCCCTAGGCTAAGGCTAGGGCTCCCCTAGCCTTCAGGCTAGGGCACCCCTAGGCCTTAGGCTAGGGCTCCCCTAGGCTAAGGCTAGGGCTCCCCTAGCCTTCAGGCTAGGGCACCCCTAGGCCTTAGGCTAGGGCTCCCCTAGGCTAAGGCTAGGGCTCCCCTAGCCTTCAGGCTAGGGCACCCCTAGGCCTTAGGCTAGGGCTCCCCTAGGCTAAGGCTAGGGCTCCCCTAGCCTTCAGGCTAGGGCACCCCTAGGCCTTAGGCTAGGGCTCCCCTAGGCTAAGGCTAGGGCTCCCCTAGCCTTCAGGCTAGGGCACCCCTAGGCCTTAGGCTAGGGCTCCCCTAGGCTAAGGCTAGGGCTCCCCTAGCCTTCAGGCTAGGGCACCCCTAGGCCTTAGGCTAGGGCTCCCCTAGGCTAAGGCTAGGGCTCCCCTAGCCTTCAGGCTAGGGCACCCCTAGGCCTTAGGCTAGGGCTCCCCTAGGCTAAGGCTAGGGCTCCCCTAGCCTTCAGGCTAGGGCACCCCTAGGCCTTAGGCTAGGGCTCCCCTAGGCTAAGGCTAGGGCTCCCCTAGCCTTCAGGCTAGGGCACCCCTAGGCCTTAGGCTAGGGCTCCCCTAGGCTAAGGCTAGGGCTCCCCTAGCCTTCAGGCTAGGGCACCCCTAGGCCTTAGGCTAGGGCTCCCCTAGGCTAAGGCTAGGGCTCCCCTAGCCTTCAGGCTAGGGCACCCCTAGGCCTTAGGCTAGGGCTCCCCTAGGCTAAGGCTAGGGCTCCCCTAGCCTTCAGGCTAGGGCACCCCTAGGCCTTAGGCTAGGGCTCCCCTAGGCTAAGGCTAGGGCTCCCCTAGCCTTCAGGCTAGGGCACCCCTAGGCCTTAGGCTAGGGCTCCCCTAGGCTAAGGCTAGGGCTCCCCTAGCCTTCAGGCTAGGGCACCCCTAGGCCTTAGGCTAGGGCTCCCCTAGGCTAAGGCTAGGGCTCCCCTAGCCTTCAGGCTAGGGCACCCCTAGGCCTTAGGCTAGGGCTCCCCTAGGCTAAGGCTAGGGCTCCCCTAGCCTTCAGGCTAGGGCACCCCTAGGCCTTAGGCTAGGGCTCCCCTAGGCTAAGGCTAGGGCTCCCCTAGCCTTCAGGCTAGGGCACCCCTAGGCCTTAGGCTTGGGCTCCCCTAGGCTAAGGCTAGGGCTCCCCTAGCCTTCAGGCTAGGGCACCCCTAGGCCTTAGGCTTGGGCTCCCCTAGGCTAAGGCTAGGGCTCCCCTAGCCTTCAGGCTAGGGCACCCCTAGGCCTTAGGCTTGGGCTCCCCTAGGCTAAGGCTAGGGCTCCCCTAGCCTTCAGGCTAGGGCACCCCTAGGCCTTAGGCTAGGGCACCCCTAGGCCTTAGGCTTGGGCTCCCCTAGGCTAAGGCTAGGGCTCCCCTAGCCTTCAGGCTAGGGCACCCCTAGGCCTTAGGCTAGGGCTCCCCTAGGCTAAGGCTAGGGCTCCCCTAGCCTTCAGGCTAGGGCACCCCTAGGCCTTAGGCTAGGGCTCCCCTAGGCTAAGGCTAGGGGCTCCCCTAGCCTTCAGGCTAGGGCACCCCTAGGCCTTAGGCTAGGGCTCCCCTAGGCTAAGGCTAGGGCTCCCCTAGCCTTCAGGCAAGGGCACCCCTAGGCCTTAGGCTAGGGCTCCCCTAGGCTAAGGCTAGGGCTCCCCTAGCCTTCAGGCTAGGGCACCCCTAGGCCTTAGGCTAGGGCTCCCCTAGGCTAAGGCTAGGGCTCCCCTAGCCTTCAGGCTAGGGCACCCCTAGGCCTTAGGCTAGGGCTCCCCTAGGCTAAGGCTAGGGCTCCCCTAGCCTTCAGGCTAGGGCACCCCTAGGCCTTAGGCTAGGGCTCCCCTAGGCTAAGGCTAGGGCTCCCCTAGCCTTCAGGCTAGGGCACCCCTAGGCCTTAGGCTAGGGCTCCCCTAGGCTAAGGCTAGGGCTCCCCTAGCCTTCAGGCTAGGGCACCCCTAGGCCTTAGGCTAGGGCTCCCCTAGGCTAAGGCTAGGGCTCCCCTAGCCTTCAGGCTAGGGCACCCCTAGGCCTTAGGCTAGGGCTCCCCTAGGCTAAGGCTAGGGCTCCCCTAGCCTTCAGGCTAGGGCACCCCTAGGCCTTAGGCTAGGGCTCCCCTAGGCTAAGGCTAGGGCTCCCCTAGCCTTCAGGCTAGGGCACCCCTAGGCCTTAGGCTAGGGCTCCCCTAGGCTAAGGCTAGGGCTCCCCTAGCCTTCAGGCTAGGGCACCCCTAGGCCTTAGGCTAGGGCTCCCCTAGGCTAAGGCTAGGGCTCCCCTAGCCTTCAGGCTAGGGCACCCCTAGGCCTTAGGCTAGGGCTCCCCTAGGCTAAGGCTAGGGCTCCCCTAGCCTTCAGGCTAGGGCACCCCTAGGCCTTAGGCTAGGGCTCCCCTAGGCTAAGGCTAGGGCTCCCCTAGCCTTCAGGCTAGGGCACCCCTAGGCCTTAGGCTAGGGCTCCCCTAGGCTAAGGCTAGGGCTCCCCTAGCCTTCAGGCTAGGGCACCCCTAGGCCTTAGGCTAGGGCTCCCCTAGGCTAAGGCTAGGGCTCCCCTAGCCTGCAGGCTAGGGCACCCCTAGGCTTTAGGCTCCCCTAGGCTAAGGCTAGGGCTCCCCTAGCCTTCAGGCTAGGGCACCCCTAGGCTTTAGGCTCCCCTAGGCTAAGGCTAGGGCTCCCCTACTAAGGCTAGGGCTCCCCTAGCCTTCAGGCTAGGGAACCCCTAGGCTTTAGGCTAGGTCTCCCCTAGGCTAAGGCTAGGGCTCCCCTAGCCTTCAGGCTAGGGCACCCCTAGGCTTTAGGCTCCCCTAGGCTAAGGCTAGGGCTCCCCTAGCCTTCAGGCTAGGGCACCCCTAGGCTTTAGGCTCCCCTAGGCTAAGGCTAGGGCTCCCCTAGCCTTCAGGCTAGGGCACCCCTAGGCTTTAGGCTAGGGCTCCCCTAGGCTAAGGCTAGGGCTCCCCTAGCCTTCAGGCTAGGGCACCCCTAGGCTTTAGGCTAGGGCTCCCCTAGGCTAAGGCTAGGGCTCCCCTAGCCTTCAGGCTAGGGCACCCCTAGGCTTTAGGCTAGGGCTCCCCTAGGCTAAGGCTAGGGCTCCCCTAGCCTTCAGGCTAGGGCACCCCTAGGCTTTAGGCTAGGGCTCCCCTAGGCTAAGGCTAGGGCTCCCCTAGCCTTCAGGCTAGGGCACCCCTAGGCTTTAGGCTAGGGCTCCCCTAGGCTAAGGCTAGGGCTCCCCTAGCCTTCAGGCTAGGGCACCCCTAGGCTTTAGGCTAGGGCTCCCCTAGGCTAAGGCTAGGGCTCCCCTAGCCTTCAGGCTAGGGCACCCCTAGGCTTTAGGCTAGGGCTCCCCTAGGCTAAGGCTAGGGCTCCCCTAGCCTTCAGGCTAGGGCACCCCTAGGCTTTAGGCTAGGGCTCCCCTAGGCTAAGGCTAGGGCTCCCCTAGCCTTCAGGCTAGGGCACCCCTAGGCTTTAGGCTAGGGCTCCCCTAGGCTAAGGCTAGGGCTCCCCTAGCCTTCAGGCTAGGGCACCCCTAGGCTTTAGGCTAGGGCTCCCCTAGGCTAAGGCTAGGGCTCCCCTAGCCTTCAGGCTAGGGCACCCCTAGGCTTTAGGCTAGGGCTCCCCTAGGCTAAGCTAGGGCTCCCCTAGCCTTCAGGCTAGGGCACCCCTAGGCTTTGGGCTCCCCTAGGCTAAGGCTAGGGCTCCCCTAGCCTTCAGGCTAGGGCACCCCTAGGCTTTGGGCTCCCCTAGGCTAAGGCTAGGGCTCCCCTAGCCTTCAGGCTAGGGCACCCCTAGGCTTTGGGCTCCCCTAGGCTAAGGCTAGGGCTCCCCTAGCCTTCAGGCTAGGGCACCCCTAGGCTTTGGGCTCCCCTAGGCTAAGGCTAGGGCTCCCCTAGCCTTCAGGCTAGGGCACCCCTAGGCTTTGGGCTCCCCTAGGCTAAGGCTAGGGCTCCCCTAGCCTTCAGGCTAGGGCACCCCTAGGCTTTGGGCTCCCCTAGGCTAAGGCTAGGGCTCCCCTAGCCTTCAGGCTAGGGCACCCCTAGGCTTTGGGCTCCCCTAGGCTAAGGCTAGGGCTCCCCTAGCCTTCAGGCTAGGGCACCCCTAGGCTTTGGGCTCCCCTAGGCTAAGGCTAGGGCTCCCCTAGCCTTCAGGCTAGGGCACCCCTAGGCTTTGGGCTCCCCTAGGCTAAGGCTAGGGCTCCCCTAGCCTTCAGGCTAGGGCACCCCTAGGCTTTAGGCTAGGGCTCCCCTAGGCTAAGGCTAGGGCTCCCCTAGCCTTCAGGCTAGGGCACCCCTAGGCTTTGGGCTCCCCTAGGCTAAGGCTAGGGCTCCCCTAGCCTTCAGGCTAGGGCACCCCTAGGCTTTAGGCTAGGGCTCCCCTAGGCTTAGGCTAGGGCTCCCCTAGCCTTCAGGCTAGGGCACCCCTAGGCTTTGGGCTCCCCTAGGCTAAGGCTAGGGCTCCCCTAGCCTTCAGGCTAGGGCACCCCTAGGCTTTGGGCTCCCCTAGGCTAAGGCTAGGGCTCCCCTAGCCTTCAGGCTAGGGCACCCCTAGGCTTTGGGCTCCCCTAGGCTAAGGCTAGGGCTCCCCTAGCCTTCAGGCTAGGGCACCCCTATGCCTTTAGGCTAGGGCTCCCCTAGGCTAAGGCTAGGGCTCCCCTAGCCTTCAGGCTAGGGCACCCCTAGGCTTTAGGCTAGGGCTCCCCTAGGCTAAGGCTAGGGCTCCCCTAGCCTTCAGGCTAGGGCACCCCTAGGCTTTGGGCTCCCCTAGGCTAAGGCTAGGGCTCCCCTAGCCTTCAGGCTAGGGCACCCCTAGGCTTTGGGCTCCCCTAGGCTAAGGCTAGGGCTCCCCTAGCCTTCAGGCTAGGGCACCCCTAGGCTTTAGGCTAGGGCTCCCCTAGGCTAAGGCTAGGGCTCCCCTAGCCTTCAGGCTAGGGCACCCCTAGGCTTTAGGCTAGGGCTCCCCTAGGCTAAGGCTAGGGCTCCCCTAGCCTTCAGGCTAGGGCACCCCTAGGCTTTAGGCTAGGGCTCCCCTAGGCTAAGGCTAGGGGGCTCCCCTAGCCTTCAGGCTAGGGCACCCCTAGGCTTTAGGCTTGGGCTCCCCTAGGCTAAGGCTAGGGCTCCCCTAGCCTTCAGGCTAGGGCACCCCTAGGCTTTAGGCTTGGGCTCCCCTAGGCTAAGGCTAGGGCTCCCCTAGCCTTCAGGCTAGGGCACCCCTAGGCTTTAGGCTTGGGCTCCCCTAGGCTAAGGCTAGGGCTCCCCTAGCCTTCAGGCTAGGGCACCCCTAGGCTTTAGGCTAGGGCTCCCCTAGGCTAAGGCTAGGGCTCCCCTAGCCTTCAGGCTAGGGCACCCCTAGGCTTTAGGCTAGGGCTCCCCTAGGCTAAGGCTAGGGCTCCCCTAGCCTTCAGGCTAGGGCACCGCTAGGCTTTAGGCTAGGGCTCCCCTAGGCTAAGGCTAGGGCTCCCCTAGCCTTCAGGCTAGGGCACCCCTAGGCTTTAGGCTAGGGCTCCCCTAGGCTAAGGCTAGGGCTCCCCTAGCCTTCAGGCTAGAGCACCCCTAGGCTTTAGGCTAGGGCTCCCCTAGGCTAAGGCTAGGGCTCCCCTAGCCTTCAGGCTAGGGCACCCCTAGGCTTTAGGCTAGGGCTCCCCTAGGCTAAGGCTAGGGCTCCCCTAGCCTTCAGGCTAGGGCACCCCTAGGCTTTAGGCTAGGGCTCCCCTAGGCTAAGGCTAGGGCTCCCCTAGCCTTCAGGCTAGGGCACCCCTAGGCTTTAGGCTAGGGCTCCCCTAGGCTAAGGCTAGGGCTCCCCTAGCCTTCAGGCTAGGGCACCCCTAGGCTTTAGGCTAGGGCTCCCCTAGGCTAAGGCTAGGGCTCCCCTAGCCTTCAGGCTAGGGCACCCCTAGGCTTTAGGCTAGGGCTCCCCTAGGCTAAGGCTAGGGCTCCCCTAGCCTTCAGGCTAGGGCACCCCTAGGCTTTAGGCTAGGGCTCCCCTAGGCTAAGGCTAGGGCTCCCCTAGCCTTCAGGCTAGGGCACCCCTAGGCTTTAGGCTAGGGCTCCCCTAGGCTAAGGCTAGGGCTCCCCTAGCCTTCAGGCTAGGGCACCCCTAGGCTTTAGGCTACGGCTCCCCTAGGCTAAGGCTAGGGCTCCCCTAGCCTTCAGGCTAGGGCACCCCTAGGCTTTAGGCTAGGGCTCCCCTAGGCTAAGGCTAGGGCTCCCCTAGCCTTCAGGCTAGGGCACCCCTAGGCTTTAGGCTAGGGCTCCCCTAGGCTAAGGCTAGGGCTCCCCTAGCCTTCAGGCTAGGGCACCCCTAGGCTTTAGGCTAGGGCTCCCCTAGGCTAAGGCTAGGGCTCCCCTAGCCTTCAGGCTAGGGCACCCCTAGGCTTTAGGCTAGGGCTCCCCTAGGCTAAGGCTAGGGCTCCCCTAGCCTTCAGGCTAGGGCACCCCTAGGCTTTAGGCTAGGGCTCCCCTAGGCTAAGGCTAGGGCTCCCCTAGCCTTCAGGCTAGGGCACCCCTAGGCTTTAGGCTAGGGCTCCCCTAGGCTAAGGCTAGGGCTCCCCTAGCCTTCAGGCTAGGGCACCCCTAGGCTTTAGGCTAGGGCTCCCCTAGGCTAAGGCTAGGGCTCCCCTAGCCTTCAGGCTAGGGCACCCCTAGGCTTTAGGCTAGGGCTCCCCTAGGCTAAGGCTAGGGCTCCCCTAGCCTTCAGGCTAGGGCACCCCTAGGCTTTAGGCTAGGGCTCCCCTAGGCTAAGGCTAGGGCTCCCCTAGCCTTCAGGCTAGGGCACCCCTAGGCTTTAGGCTAGGGCTCCCCTAGGCTAAGGCTAGGGCTCCCCTAGCCTTCAGGCTAGGGCACCCCTAGGCTTTAGGCTAGGGCTCCCCTAGGCTAAGGCTAGGGCTCCCCTAGCCTTCAGGCTAGGGCACCCCTAGGCTTTCGGCTAGGGCTCCCCTAGGCTAAGGCTAGGGCTCCCCTAGCCTTCAGGCTAGGGCACCCCTAGGCTTTCGGCTAGGGCTCCCCTAGGCTAAGGCTAGGGCTCCCTAGCCTTCAGGCTAGGGCACCCCTAGGCTTTCGGCTAGGGCTCCCCTAGGCTAAGGCTAGGGCTCCCCTAGCCTTCAGGCTAGGGCACCCCTAGGCTTTCGGCTAGGGCTCCCCTAGGCTAAGGCTAGGGCTCCCCTAGCCTTCAGGCTAGGGCACCCCTAGGCTTTCGGCTAGGGCTCCGCTAGGCTAAGGCTAGGGCTCCCCTAGCCTTCAGGCTAGGGCACCCCTAGGCTTTCGGCTAGGGCTCCCCTAGGCTAAGGCTAGGGCTCCCCTAGCCTTCAGGCTAGGGCACCCCTAGGCTTTCGGCTAGGGCTCCCCTAGGCTAAGGCTAGGGCTCCCCTAGCCTTCAGGCTAGGGCACCCCTAGGCTTTCGGCTAGGGCTCCCCTAGGCTAAGGCTAGGGCTCCCCTAGCCTTCAGGCTAGGGCACCCCTAGGCTTTAGGCTAGGGCTCCCCTAGGCTAAGGCTAGGGCTCCCCTAGCCTTCAGGCTAGGGCACCCCTAGGCTTTAGGCTAGGGCTCCCCTAGGCTAAGGCTAGGGCTCCCCTAGCCTTCAGGCTAGGGCACCCCTAGGCTTTAGGCTAGGGCTCCCCTAGGCTAAGGCTAGGGCTCCCCTAGCCTTCAGGCTAGGGCACCCCTAGGCTTTAGGCTAGGGCTCCCCTAGGCTAAGGCTAGGGCTCCCCTAGCCTTCAGGCTAGGGCACCCCTAGGCTTTGGGCTCCCCTAGGCTAAGGCTAGGGCTCCCCTAGCCTTCAGGCTAGGGCACCCCTAGGCTTTAGGCTAGGGCTCCCCTAGGCTAAGGCTAGGGCTCCCCTAGCCTTCAGGCTAGGGCACCCCTAGGCTTTAGGCTAGGGCTCCCCTAGGCTAAGGCTAGGGCTCCCCTAGCCTTCAGGCTAGGGCACCCCTAGGCTTTAGGCTAGGGCTCCCCTAGGCTAAGGCTAGGGCTCCCCTAGCCTTCAGGCTAGGGCACCCCTAGGCTTTAGGCTAGGGCTCCCCTAGGCTAAGGCTAGAGCTCCCCTAGCCTTCAGGCTAGGGCACCCCTAGGCTTTAGGCTAGGGCTCCCCTAGGCTTAGGCTAGGGCTCCCCTAGCCTTCAGGCTAGGGCACCCCTAGGCTTTAGGCTAGGGCTCCCCTAGGCTAAGGCTAGGGCTCCCCTAGCCTTCAGGCTAGGGCAACCCTAGGCTTTAGGCTAGGGCTCCCCTAGGCTAAGGCTAGGGCTCCCCTAGCCTTCAGGCTAGGGCACCCCTAGGCTTTAGGCTAGGGCTCCCCTAGGCTAAGGCTAGGGCTCCCCTAGCCTTCAGGCTAGGGCACCCCTAGGCTTTAGGCTAGGGCACCCCTAGGCTAAGGCTAGGGCTCCCCTAGCCTTCAGGCTAGGGCACCCCTAGGCTTTAGGCTAGGGCTCCCCTAGGCTAAGGCTAGGGCTCCCCTAGCCTTCAGGCTAGGGCACCCCTAGGCTTTAGGCTAGGGCTCCCCTAGGCTAAGGCTAGGGCACCCCTAGGCTTTAGGCTAGGGCTCCCCTAGGCTAAGGCTAGGGCTCCCCTAGCCTTCAGGCTAGGGCACCCCTAGGCTTTAGGCTAGGGCTCCCCTAGGCTAAGGCTAGGGCTCCCCTAGCCTTCAGGCTAGGGCACCCCTAGGCTTTAGGCTAGGGCTCCCCTAGGCTAAGGCTAGGGCTCCCCTAGCCTTCAGGCTAGGGCACCCCTAGGCTTTAGGCTAGGGCTCCCCTAGGCTAAGGCTAGGGCTCCCCTAGCCTTCAGGCTAGGGCACCCCTAGGCTTTAGGCTAGGGCTCCCCTAGGCTAAGGCTAGGGCTGCCCTAGCCTTCAGGCTAGGCCACCCTAGGCTTTAGGCTAGGGCTCCCCTAGGCTAAGGCTAGGGCTCCCCTAGCCTTCAGGCTAGGGCACCCCTAGGCTTTAGGCTAGGGCTCCCCTAGGCTAAGGCTAGGGCTCCCCTAGCCTTCAGGCTAGGGCACCCCTAGGCTTTAGGCTAGGGCTCCCCTAGGCTAAGGCTAGGGCTCCCCTAGCATTCAGGCTAGGGCACCCCTAGGCTTTAGGCTAGGGCTCCCCTAGGCTAAGGCTAGGGCTCCCCTAGCCTTCAGGCTAGGGCACCCCTAGGCTTTAGGCTAGGGCTCCCCTAGGCTAAGGCTAGGGCTCCCCTAGCCTTCAGGCTAGGGCACCCCTAGGCTTTAGGCTAGGGCTCCCCTAGGCTAAGGCTAGGGCTCCCCTAGCCTTCAGGCTAGGGCACCCCTAGGCTTTGGGCTCCCCTAGGCTAAGGCTAGGGCTCCCCTAGCCTTCAGGCTAGGGCACCCCTAGGCTTTAGGCTAGGGCTCCCCTAGGCTAAGGCTAGGGCTCCCCTAGCCTTCAGGCTAGGGCACCCCTAGGCTTTAGGCTAGGGCTCCCCTAGGCTAAGGCTAGGGCTCCCCTAGCCTTCAGGCTAGGGCACCCCTAAGCTTTAGGCTAGGGCTCCCCTAGGCTAAGGCTAGGGCTCCCCTAGCCTTCAGGCTAGGGCACCCCTAGGCTTTAGGCTAGGGCTCCCCTAGGCTAAGGCTAGGGCTCCCCTAGCCTTCAGGCTAGGGCACCCCTAGGCTTTAGGCTAGGGCTCCCCTAGGCTAAGGCTAGGGCTCCCCTAGCCTTCAGGCTAGGGCACCCCTAGGCTTTAGGCTAGGGCTCCCCTAGGCTAAGGCTAGGGCTCCCCTAGCCTTCAGGCTAGGGCACCCCTAGGCTTTAGGCTAGGGCTCCCCTAGGCTAAGGCTAGGGCTCCCCTAGCCTTCAGGCTAGGGCACCCCTAGGCTTTAGGCTAGGGCTCACCTAGGCTAAGGCTAGGGCTCCCCTAGCCTTCAGGCTAGGGCACCCCTAGGCTTTAGGCTAGGGCTCCCATAGGCTAAGGCTAGGGCTCCCCTAGCCTTCAGGCTAGGGCACCCCTAGGCTTTAGGCTAGGGCTCCCCTAGGCTAAGGCTAGGGCTCCCCTAGCCTTCAGGCTAGGGCACCCCTAGGCTTTAGGCTAGGGCTCCCCTAGGCTAAGGCTAGGGCTCCCCTAGCCTTCAGGCTAGGGCACCCCTAGGCTTTAGGCTACGCTCCCCTAGGTTAAGGCTAGGGCTCCCCTAGCCTTCAGGCTAGGGCACCCCTAGGCTTTAGGCTAGGGCTCCCCTAGGCTAAGGCTAGGGCTCCCCTAGCCTTCAGGCTAGGGCACCCCTAGGCTTTAGGCTAGGGCTCCCCTAGGCTAAGGCTAGGGCTCCCCTAGCCTTCAGGCTAGGGCACCCCTAGGCTTTAGGCTTGGGCTCCCCTAGGCTAAGGCTAGGGCTCCCCTAGCCTTCAGGCTAGGGCACCCCTAGGCTTTAGGCTTGGGCTCCCCTAGGCTAAGGCTAGGGCTCCCCTAGCCTTCAGGCTAGGGCACCCCTAGGCTTTAGGCTAGGGCTCCCCTAGGCTAAGGCTAGGGCTCCCCTAGCCTTCAGGCTAGGGCACCCCTAGGCTTTAGGCTAGGGCTCCCCTAGGCTAAGGCTAGGGCTCCCCTAGCCTTCAGGCTAGGGCACCCCTAGGCTTTAGGCTAGGGCTCCCCTAGGCTAAGGCTAGGGCTCCCCTAGCCTTCAGGCTAGGGCACCCCTAGACCTTAGGCTAGGGCTCCCCTAGGCTAAGGCTAGGGCTCCCCTAGCCTTCAGGCTAGGGCACCCCTAGGCATTAGGCTAGGGCTCCCCTAGGCTAAGGCTAGGGCTCCCCTAGCCTTCAGGCTAGGGCACCCCTAGGCCTTAGGCTAGGGCTCCCCTAGGCTAAGGCTAGGGCTCCCCTAGCCTTCAGGCTAGGGCACCCCTAGGCCTTAGGCTAGGGCTCCCCTAGGCTAAGGCTAGGGCTCCCCTAGCCTTCAGGCTAGGGCACCCCTAGGCCTTAGGCTAGGGCTACCCTAGGCTAAGGCTAGGGCTCCCCTAGCCTTCAGGCTAGGGCACCCCTAGGCCTTAGGCTAGGGCTCCCCTAGGCTAAGGCTAGGGCTCCCCTAGCCTTCAGGCTAGGGCACCCCTAGGCCTTAGGCTAGGGCTCCCCTAGGCTAAGGCTAGGGCTCCCCTAGCCTTCAGGCTAGGGCACCCCTAGGCCTTAGGCTAGGGCTCCCCTAGGCTAAGGCTAGGGCTCCCCTAGCCTTCAGGCTAGGGCACCCCTAGGCCTTAGGCTAGGGCTCCCCTAGGCTAAGGCTAGGGCTCCCCTAGCCTTCAGGCTAGGGCACCCCTAGGCCTTAGGCTAGGGCTCCCCTAGGCTAAGGCTAGGGCTCCCCTAGCCTTCAGGCTAGGGCACCCCTAGGCCTTAGGCTAGGGCTCCCCTAGGCTAAGGCTAGGGCTCCCCTAGCCTTCAGGCTAGGGCACCCCTAGGCCTTAGGCTAGGGCTTCCCTAGGCTAAGGCTAGGGCTCCCCTAGCCTTCAGGCTAGGGCACCCCTAGGCCTTAGGCTATTGCTCCCCTAGGCTAAGGCTAGGGCTCCCCTAGCCTTCAGGCTAGGGCACCCCTAGGCCTTAGGCTAGGGCTCCCCTAGGCTAAGGCTAGGGCTCCCCTAGCCTTCAGGCTAGGGCACCCCTAGGCCTTAGGCTAGGGCTCCCCTAGGCTAAGGCTAGGGCTCCCCTAGCCTTCAGGCTAGGGCACCCCTAGGCCTTAGGCTAGGGCTCCCCTAGGCTAAGGCTAGGGCTCCCCTAGCCTTCAGGCTAGGGCAACCCTAGGCCTTAGGCTAGGGCTCCCCTAGGCTAAGGCTAGGGCTCCCCTAGCCTTCAGGCTAGGGCACCCCTAGGCCTTAGGCTAGGGCTCCCCTAGGCTAAGGCTAGGGCTCCCCTAGCCTTCAGGCTAGGGCACCCCTAGGCCTTAGGCTAGGGCTCCCCTAGGCTAAGGCTAGGGCTCCCCTAGCCTTCAGGCTAGGGCACCCCTAGGCCTTAGGCTTGGGCTCCCCTAGGCTAAGGCTAGGGCTCCCCTAGCCTTCAGGCTAGGGCACCCCTAGGCCTTAGGCTTGGGCTCCCCTAGGCTAAGGCTAGGGCTCCCCTAGCCTTCAGGCTAGGGCACCCCTAGGCCTTAGGCTTGGGCTCCCCTAGGCTAAGGCTAGGGCTCCCCTAGCCTTCAGGCTAGGGCACCCCTAGGCCTTAGGCTAGGGCACCCCTAGGCCTTAGGCTTGGGCTCCCCTAGGCTAAGGCTAGGGCTCCCCTAGCCTTCAGGCTAGGGCACCCCTAGGCCTTAGGCTAGGGCTCCCCTAGGCTAAGGCTAGGGCTCCCCTAGCCTTCAGGCTAGGGCACCCCTAGGCCTTAGGCTAGGGCTCCCCTAGGCTAAGGCTAGGGCTCCCCTAGCCTTCAGGCTAGGGCACCCCTAGGCCTTAGGCTAGGGCTCCCCTAGGCTAAGGCTAGGGCTCCCCTAGCCTTCAGGCTAGGGCACCCCTAGGCCTTAGGCTAGGGCTCCCCTAGGCTAAGGCTAGGGCTCCCCTAGCCTTCAGGCTAGGGCACCCCTAGGCCTTAGGCTAGGGCTCCCCTAGGCTAAGGCTAGGGCTCCCCTAGCCTTCAGGCTAGGGCACCCCTAGGCCTTAGGCTAGGGCTCCCCTAGGCTAAGGCTAGGGCTCCCCTAGCCTTCAGGCTAGGGCACCCCTAGGCCTTAGGCTAGGGCTCCCCTAGGCTAAGGCTAGGGCTCCCCTAGCCTTCAGGCTAGGGCACCCCTAGGCCTTAGGCTAGGGCTCCCCTAGGCTAAGGCTAGGGCTCCCCTAGCCTTCAGGCTAGGGCACCCCTAGGCCTTAGGCTAGGGCTCCCCTAGGCTAAGGCTAGGGCTCCCCTAGCCTTCAGGCTAGGGCACCCCTAGGCCTTAGGCTAGGGCTCCCCTAGGCTAAGGCTAGGGCTCCCCTAGCCTTCAGGCTAGGGCACCCCTAGGCTTTAGGCTCCCCTAGGCTAAGGCTAGGGCTCCCCTAGCCTTCAGGCTAGGGCACCCTAGGCTTTAGGCTCCCCTAGGCTAAGGCTAGGGCTCCCCTAGCCTTCAGGCTAGGGCACCCCTAGGCTTTAGGCTCCCCTAGGCTAAGGCTAGGGCTCCCCTAGCCTTCAGGCTAGGGCACCCCTAGGCTTTAGGCTCCCCTAGGCTAAGGCTAGGGCTCCCCTAGCCTTCAGGCTAGGGCACCCCTAGGCTTTAGGCTCCCCTAGGCTAAGGCTAGGGCTCCCCTAGGCTAAGGCTAGGGCTCCCCTAGCCTTCAGGCTAGGGAACCCCTAGGCTTTAGGCTCCCCTAGGCTAAGGCTAGGGCTCCCCTAGCCTTCAGGCTAGGGCACCCCTAGGCTTTAGGCTCCCCTAGGCTAAGGCTAGGGCTCCCCTAGCCTTCAGGCTAGGGCACCCCTAGGCTTTAGGCTAGGGCTCCCCTAGGCTAAGGCTAGGGCTCCCCTAGCCTTCAGGCTAGGGCACCCCTAGGCTTTAGGCTAGGGCTCCCCTAGGCTAAGGCTAGGGCTCCCCTAGCCTTCAGGCTAGGGCACCCCTAGGCTTTAGGCTAGGGCTCCCCTAGGCTAAGGCTAGGGCTCCCCTAGCCTTCAGGCTAGGGCACCCCTAGGCTTTAGGCTAGGGCTCCCCTAGGCTAAGGCTAGGGCTCCCCTAGCCTTCAGGCTAGGGCACCCCTAGGCTTTAGGCTAGGGCTCCCCTAGGCTAAGGCTAGGGCTCCCCTAGCCTTCAGGCTAGGGCACCCCTAGGCTTTAGGCTAGGGCTCCCCTAGGCTAAGGCTAGGGCTCCCCTAGCCTTCAGGCTAGGGCACCCCTAGGCTTTAGGCTAGGGCTCCCCTAGGCTAAGGCTAGGGCTCCCCTAGCCTTCAGGCTAGGGCACCCCTAGGCTTTAGGCTTGGGCTCCCCTAGGCTAAGGCTAGGGCTCCCCTAGCCTTCAGGCTAGGGCACCCCTAGGCTTTAGGCTTGGGCTCCCCTAGGCTAAGGCTAGGGCTCCCCTAGCCTTCAGGCTAGGGCACCCCTAGGCTTTAGGCTAGGGCTCCCCTAGGCTAAGGCTAGGGCTCCCCTAGCCTTCAGGCTAGGGCACCCCTAGGCTTTAGGCTAGGGCTCCCCTAGGCTAAGGCTAGGGCTCCCCTAGCCTTCAGGCTAGGGCACCCCTAGGCTTTAGGCTAGGGCTCCCCTAGGCTAAGGCTAGGGCTCCCCTAGCCTTCAGGCTAGGGCACCCCTAGGCCTTAGGCTAGGGCTCCCCTAGGCTAAGGCTAGGGCTCCCCTAGCCTTCAGGCTAGGGCACCCCTAGGCCTTAGGCTAGGGCTCCCCTAGGCTAAGGCTAGGGCTCCCCTAGCCTTCAGGCTAGGGCACCCCTAGGCCTTAGGCTAGGGCTCCCCTAGGCTAAGGCTAGGGCTCCCCTAGCCTTCAGGCTAGGGCACCCCTAGGCCTTAGGCTAGGGCTCCCCTAGGCTAAGGCTAGGGCTCCCCTAGCCTTCAGGCTAGGGCACCCCTAGGCCTTAGGCTAGGGCTCCCCTAGGCTAAGGCTAGGGCTCCCCTAGCCTTCAGGCTAGGGCACCCCTAGGCCTTAGGCTAGGGCTCCCCTAGGCTAAGGCTAGGGCTCCCCTAGCCTCCAGGCTAGGGCACCCCTAGGCCTTAGGCTAGGGCTCCCCTAGGCTAAGGCTAGGGCTCCCCTAGCCTCCAGGCTAGGGCACCCCTAGGCCTTAGGCTAGGGCTCCCCTAGGCTAAGGCTAGGGCTCCCCTAGCCTCCAGGCTAGGGCACCCCTAGGCCTTAGGCTAGGGCTCCCCTAGGCTAAGGCTAGGGCTCCCCTAGCCTTCAGGCTAGGGCACCCCTAGGCCTTAGGCTAGGGCTCCCCTAGGCTAAGGCTAGGGCTCCCCTAGCCTTCAGGCTAGGGCACCCCTAGGCCTTAGGCTAGGGCTCCCCTAGGCTAAGGCTAGGGCTCCCCTAGCCTTCAGGCTAGGGCACCCCTAGGCTTTAGGCTAGGGCTCCCCTAGGCTAAGGCTTGGGCTCCCCTAGCCTTCAGGCTAGGGCACCCCTAGGCTTTAGGCTTGGGCTCCCCTAGGCTAAGGCTAGGGCTCCCCTAGCCTTCAGGCTAGGGCACCCCTAGGCTTTAGGCTTGGGCTCCCCTAGGCTAAGGCTAGGGCTCCCCTAGCCTTCAGGCTAGGGCACCCCTAGGCTTTAGGCTAGGGCTCCCCTAGGCTAAGGCTAGGGCTCCCCTAGCCTTCAGGCTAGGGCACCCCTAGGCTTTAGGCTAGGGCTCCCCTAGGCTAAGGCTAGGGCTCCCCTAGCCTTCAGGCTAGGGCACCCCTAGGCTTTAGGCTAGGGCTCCCCTAGGCTAAGGCTAGGGCTCCCCTAGCCTTCAGGCTAGGGCACCCCTAGGCCTTAGGCTAGGGCTCCCCTAGGCTAAGGCTAGGGCTCCCCTAGCCTTCAGGCTAGGGCACCCCTAGGCCTTAGGCTAGGGCTCCCCTAGGCTAAGGCTAGGGCTCCCCTAGCCTTCAGGCTAGGGCACCCCTAGGCCTTAGGCTAGGGCTCCCCTAGGCTAAGGCTAGGGCTCCCCTAGCCTTCAGGCTAGGGCACCCCTAGGCCTTAGGCTAGGGCTCCCCTAGGCTAAGGCTAGGGCTCCCCTAGCCTTCAGGCTAGGGCACCCCTAGGCCTTAGGCTAGGGCTCCCCTAGGCTAAGGCTAGGGCTCCCCTAGCCTTCAGGCTAGGGCACACCTAGGCCTTAGGCTAGGGCTCCCCTAGGCTAAGGCTAGGGCTCCCCTAGCCTTCAGGCTAGGGCACCCCTAGGCCTTAGGCTAGGGCTCCCCTAGGCTAAGGCTAGGGCTCCCCTAGCCTCCAGGCTAGGGCACCCCTAGGCCTTAGGCTAGGGCTCCCCTAGGCTAAGGCTAGGGCTCCCCTAGCCTCCAGGCTAGGGCACCCCTAGGCCTTAGGCTAGGGCTCCCCTAGGCTAAGGCTAGGGCTCCCCTAGCCTTCAGGCTAGGGCACCCCTAGGCCTTAGGCTAGGGCTCCCCTAGGCTAAGGCTAGGGCTCCCCTAGCCTTCAGGCTAGGGCACCCCTAGGCCTTAGGCTAGGGCTCCCCTAGGCTAAGGCTAGGGCTCCCCTAGCCTTCAGGCTAGGGCACCCCTAGGCCTTAGTCTAGGGCTCCCCTAGGCTAAGGCTAGGGCTCCCCTAGCCTTCAGGCTAGGGCACCCCTAGGCTTTAGGCTCCCCTAGGCTAAGGCTAGGGCTCCCCTAGCCTTCAGGCTAGGGCACCCCTAGGCTTTAGGCTCCCCTAGGCTAAGGCTAGGGCTCCCCTAGCCTTCAGGCTAGGGCACCCCTAGGCTTTAGGCTCCCCTAGGCTAAGGCTAGGGCTCCCCTAGCCTTCAGGCTAGGGCACCCCTAGGCTTTAGGCTCCCCTAGGCTAAGGCTAGGGCTCCCCTAGGCTAAGGCTAGGGCTCCCCTAGCCTTCAGGCTAGGGAACCCCTAGGCTTTAGGCTCCCCTAGGCTAAGGCTAGGGCTCCCCTAGCCTTCAGGCTAGGGCACCCCTAGGCTTTAGGCTCCCCTAGGCTAAGGCTAGGGCTCCCCTAGCCTTCAGGCTAGGGCACCCCTAGGCTTTAGGCTAGGGCTCCCCTAGGCTAAGGCTAGGGCTCCCCTAGCCTTCAGGCTAGGGCACCCCTAGGCTTTAGGCTAGGGCTCCCCTAGGCTAAGGCTAGGGCTCCCCTAGCCTTCAGGCTAGGGCACCCCTAGGCTTTAGGCTAGGGCTCCCCTAGGCTAAGGCTAGGGCTCCCCTAGCCTTCAGGCTAGGGCACCCCTAGGCTTTAGGCTAGGGCTCCCCTAGGCTAAGGCTAGGGCTCCCCTAGCCTTCAGGCTAGGGCACCCCTAGGCTTTAGGCTAGGGCTCCCCTAGGCTAAGGCTAGGGCTCCCCTAGCCTTCAGGCTAGGGCACCCCTAGTCTTTAGGCTAGGGCTCCCCTAGGCTAAGGCTAGGGCTCCCCTAGCCTTCAGGCTAGGGCACCCCTAGGCTTTAGGCTAGGGCTCCCCTAGGCTAAGGCTAGGGCTCCCCTAGCCTTCAGGCTAGGGCACCCCTAGGCTTTAGGCTAGGGCTCCCCTAGGCTAAGGCTAGGGCTCCCCTAGCCTTCAGGCTAGGGCACCCCTAGGCTTTAGGCTAGGGCTCCCCTAGGCTAAGGCTAGGGCTCCCCTAGCCTTCAGGCTAGGGCACCCCTAGGCTTTAGGCTAGGGCTCCCCTAGGCTAAGGCTAGGGCTCCCCTAGCCTTCAGGCTAGGGCACCCCTAGGCTTTAGGCTAGGGCTCCCCTAGGCTAAGGCTAGGGCTCCCCTAGCCTTCAGGCTAGGGCACCCCTAGGCTTTAGGCTAGGGCTCCCCTAGGCTAAGGCTAGGGCTCCCCTAGCCTTCAGGCTAGGGCACCCCTAGGCTTTAGGCTAGGGCTCCCCTAGGCTAAGGCTAGGGCTCCCCTAGCCTTCAGGCTAGGGCACCCCTAGGCTTTGGGCTCCCCTAGGCTAAGGCTAGGGCTCCCCTAGCCTTCAGGCTAGGGCACCCCTAGGCTTTGGGCTCCCCTAGGCTAAGGCTAGGGCTCCCCTAGCCTTCAGGCTAGGGCACCCCTAGGCTTTAGGGCTCCCCTAGGCTAAGGCTAGGGCTCCCCTAGCCTTCAGGCTAGGGCACCCCTAGGCTTTAGGCTAGGGCTCCCCTAGGCTAAGGCTAGGGCTCCCCTAGCCTTCAGGCTAGGGCACCCCTAGGCTTTAGGCTAGGGCTCCCCTAGGCTAAGGCTAGGGCTCCCCTAGCCTTCAGGCTAGGGCACCCCTAGGCTTTAGGCTAGGGCTCCCCTAGGCTAAGGCTAGGGCTCCCCTAGCCTTCAGGCTAGGGCACCCCTAGGCTTTAGGCTAGGGCTCCCCTAGGCTAAGGCTAGGGCTCCCCTAGCCTTCAGGCTAGGGCACCCCTAGGCTTTAGGCTAGGGCTCCCCGAGGCTAAGGCTAGGGCTCCCCTAGCCTTCAGGCTAGGGCACCCCTAGGCTTTAGGCTTGGGCTCCCCGAGGCTAAGGCTAGGGCTCCCCTAGCCTTCAGGCTAGGGCACCCCTAGGCTTTAGGCTTGGGCTCCCCGAGGCTAAGGCTAGGGCTCCCCTAGCCTTCAGGCTAGGGCACCCCTAGGCTTTAGGCTTGGGCTCCCCGAGGCTAAGGCTAGGGCTCCCCTAGCCTTCAGGCTAGGGCACCCCTAGGCTTTAGGCTTGGGCTCCCCGAGGCTAAGGCTAGGGCTCCCCTAGCCTTCAGGCTAGGGCACCCCTAGGCTTTAGGCTTGGGCTCCCCGAGGCTAAGGCTAGGGCTCCCCTAGCCTTCAGGCTAGGGCACCCCTAGGCTTTAGGCTTGGGCTCCCCGAGGCTAAGGCTAGGGCTCCCCTAGCCTTCAGGCTAGGGCACCCCTAGGCTTTAGGCTTGGGCTCCCCGAGGCTAAGGCTAGGGCTCCCCTAGCCTTCAGGCTAGGGCACCCCTAGGCTTTAGGCTTGGGCTCCCCGAGGCTAAGGCTAGGGCTCCCCTAGCCTTCAGGCTAGGGCACCCCTAGGCTTTAGGCTAGGGCTCCCCGAGGCTAAGGCTAGGGCTCCCCTAGCCTTCAGGCTAGGGCACCCTTAGGCTTTAGGCTAGGGCTCCCCGAGGCTAAGGCTAGGGCTCCCCTAGCCTTCAGGCTAGGGCACCCCTAGGCTTTAGGCTAGGGCTCCCGTAGGCTAAGGCTAGGGCTCCCCTAGCCTTCAGGCTAGGGCACCCCTAGGCTTTAGGCTAGGGCTCCCATAGGCTAAGGCTAGGGCTCCCCTAGCCTTCAGGCTAGGGCACCCCTAGGCTTTAGGCTAGGGCTCCCCTAGGCTAAGGCTAGGGCTCCCCTAGCCTTCAGGCTAGGGCACCCCTAGGCTTTAGGCTAGGGCTCCCCTAGGCTAAGGCTAGGGCTCCCCTAGCCTTCAGGCTAGGGCACCCCTAGGCTTTAGGCTTGGGCTCCCCTAGGCTAAGGCTAGGGCTCCCCTAGCCTTCAGGCTAGGGCACCCCTAGGCTTTAGGCTTGGGCTCCCCGAGGCTAAGGCTAGGGCTCCCCTAGCCTTCAGGCTAGGGCACCCCTAGGCTTTAGGCTAGGGCTCCCCGAGGCTAAGGCTAGGGCTCCCCTAGCCTTCAGGCTAGGGCACCCCTAGGCTTTAGGCTAGGGCTCCCCGAGGCTAAGGCTAGGGCTCCCCTAGCCTTCAGGCTAGGGCACCCCTAGGCTTTAGGCTAGGGCTCCCCGAGGCTAAGGCTAGGGCTCCCCTAGCCTTCAGGCTAGGGCACCCCTAGGCTTTAGGCTAGGGCTCCCCGAGGCTAAGGCTAGGGCTCCCCTAGCCTTCAGGCTAGGGCACCCCTAGGCTTTAGGCTAGGGCTCCCCGAGGCTAAGGCTAGGGCTCCCCTAGCCTTCAGGCTAGGGCACCCCTAGGCTTTAGGCTAGGGCTCCCCGAGGCTAAGGCTAGGGCTCCCCTAGCCTTCAGGCTAGGGCACCCCTAGGCTTTAGGCTAGGGCTCCCCGAGGCTAAGGCTAGGGCTCCCCTAGCCTTCAGGCTAGGGCACCCCTAGGCTTTAGGCTAGGGCTCCCCGAGGCTAAGGCTAGGGCTCCCCTAGCCTTCAGGCTAGGGCACCCCTAGGCTTTAGGCTAGGGCTCCCCGAGGCTAAGGCTAGGGCTCCCCTAGCCTTCAGGCTAGGGCACCCCTAGGCTTTAGGCTAGGGCTCCCCGAGGCTAAGGCTAGGGCTCCCCTAGCCTTCAGGCTAGGGCACCCCTAGGCTTTAGGCTAGGGCTCCCCGAGGCTAAGGCTAGGGCTCCCCTAGCCTTCAGGCTAGGGCACCCCTAGGCTTTAGGCTAGGGCTCCCCTAGGCTAAGGCTAGGGCTCCCCTAGCCTTCAGGCTAGGGCACCCCTAGGCTTTAGGCTAGGGCTCCCCTAGGCTAAGGCTAGGGCTCCCCTAGCCTTCAGGCTAGGGCACCCCTAGGCTTTAGGCTAGGGCTCCCCTAGGCTAAGGCTAGGGCTCCCCTAGCCTTCAGGCTAGGGCACCCCTAGGCTTTAGGCTAGGGCTCCCCTAGGCTAAGGCTAGGGCTCCCCTAGCCTTCAGGCTAGGGCACCCCTAGGCTTTAGGCTAGGGCTCCCCTAGGCTAAGGCTAGGGCTCCCCTAGCCTTCAGGCTAGGGCACCCCTAGGCTTTAGGCTAGGGCTCCCCTAGGCTAAGGCTAGGGCTCCCCTAGCCTTCAGGCTAGGGCACCCCTAGGCTTTAGGCTAGGGCTCCCCTAGGCTAAGGCTAGGGCTCCCCTAGCCTTCAGGCTAGGGCACCCCTAGGCTTTAGGCTAGGGCTCCCCTAGGCTAAGGCTAGGGCTCCCCTAGCCTTCAGGCTAGGGCACCCCTAGGCTTTAGGCTAGGGCTCCCCTAGGCTAAGGCTAGGGCTCCCCTAGCCTTCAGGCTAGGGCACCCCTAGGCTTTAGGCTAGGGCTCCCCTAGGCTAAGGCTAGGGCTCCCCTAGCCTTCAGGCTAGGGCACCCCTAGGCTTTAGGCTAGGGCTCCCCTAGGCTAAGGCTAGGGCTCCCCTAGCCTTCAGGCTAGGGCACCCCTAGGCTTTAGGCTAGGGCTCCCCTAGGCTAAGGCTAGGGCTCCCCTAGCCTTCAGGCTAGGGCACCCCTAGGCTTTAGGCTAGGGCTCCCCTAGGCTAAGGCTAGGGCTCCCCTAGCCTTCAGGCTAGGGCACCCCTAGCCTTCAGGCTAGGGCACCCCTAGGCTTTAGGCTAGGGCTCCCCTAGGCTAAGGCTAGGGCTCCCCTAGCCTTCAGGCTAGGGCACCCCTAGGCTTTAGGCTAGGGCTCCCCTAGGCTAAGGCTAGGGCTCCCCTAGCCTTCAGGCTAGGGCACCCCTAGGCTTTGGGCTCCCCTAGGCTAAGGCTAGGGCTCCCCTAGCCTTCAGGCTAGGGCACCCCTAGGCTTTAGGCTAGGGCTCCCCTAGGCTAAGGCTAGGGCTCCCCTAGCCTTCAGGCTAGGGCACCCCTAGGCTTTAGGCTAGGGCTCCCCTAGGCTAAGGCTAGGGCTCCCCTAGCCTTCAGGCTAGGGCACCCCTAGGCTTTGGGCTCCCCTAGGCTAAGGCTAGGGCTCCCCTAGCCTTCAGGCTAGGGCACCCCTAGGCTTTGGGCTCCCCTAGGCTAAGGCTAGGGCTCCCCTAGCCTTCAGGCTAGGGCACCCCTAGGCTTTAGGCTAGGGCTCCCCTAGGCTAAGGCTAGGGCTCCCCTAGCCTTCAGGCTAGGGCACCCCTAGGCTTTAGGCTAGGGCTCCCCTAGGCTAAGGCTAGGGCTCCCCTAGCCTTCAGGCTAGGGCACCCCTAGGCTTTAGGCTAGGGCTCCCCTAGGCTAAGGCTAGGGCTCCCCTAGCCTTCAGGCTAGGGCACCCCTAGGCTTTAGGCTAGGGCTCCCCTAGGCTAAGGCTAGGGCTCCCCTAGCCTTCAGGCTAGGGCACCCCTAGGCTTTGGGCTCCCCTAGGCTAAGGCTAGGGCTCCCCTAGCCTTCAGGCTAGGGCACCCCTAGGCTTTAGGCTAGGGCTCCCCTAGGCTAAGGCTAGGGCTCCCCTAGCCTTCAGGCTAGGGCACCCCTAGGCTTTAGGCTAGGGCTCCCCTAGGCTAAGGCTAGGGCTCCCCTAGCCTTCAGGCTAGGGCACCCCTAGGCTTTAGGCTAGGGCTCCCCTAGGCTAAGGCTAGGGCTCCCCTAGCCTTCAGGCTAGGGCTCCCCTAGCCTTCAGGCTAGGGCACCCCTAGGCTTTAGGCTAGGGCTCCCCTAGGCTAAGGCTAGGGCTCCCCTAGCCTTCAGGCTAGGGCACCCCTAGGCTTTAGGCTAGGGCTCCCCTAGGCTAAGGCTAGGGCTCCCCTAGCCTTCAGGCTAGGGCACCCCTAGGCTTTAGGCTAGGGCTCCCCTAGGCTAAGGCTAGGGCTCCCCTAGCCTTCAGGCTAGGGCACCCCTAGGCTTTAGGCTAGGGCTCCCCTAGGCTAAGGCTAGGGCTCCCCTAGCCTTCAGGCTAGGGCACCCCTAGGCTTTAGGCTAGGGCTCCCCTAGGCTAAGGCTAGGGCTCCCCTAGCCTTCAGGCTAGGGCACCCCTAGGCTTTAGGCTAGGGCTCCCCTAGGCTAAGGCTAGGGCTCCCCTAGCCTTCAGGCTAGGGCACCCCTAGGCTTTAGGCTAGGGCTCCCCTAGGCTAAGGCTAGGGCTCCCCTAGCCTTCAGGCTAGGGCACCCCTAGGCTTTAGGCTAGGGCTCCCCTAGGCTAAGGCTAGGGCTCCCCTAGCCTTCAGGCTAGGGCACCCCTAGGCTTTAGGCTAGGGCTCCCCTAGGCTAAGGCTAGGGCTCCCCTAGCCTTCAGGCTAGGGCACCCCTAGGCTTTAGGCTAGGGCTCCCCTAGGCTAAGGCTAGGGCTCCCCTAGCCTTCAGGCTAGGGCACCCCTAGGCTTTAGGCTAGGGCTCCCCTAGGCTAAGGCTAGGGCTCCCCTAGCCTTCAGGCTAGGGCACCCCTAGGCTTTAGGCTAGGGCTCCCCTAGGCTAAGGCTAGGGCTCCCCTAGCCTTCAGGCTAGGGCACCCCTAGGCTTTAGGCTAGGGCTCCCCTAGGCTAAGGCTAGGGCTCCCCTAGCCTTCAGGCTAGGGCACCCCTAGGCTTTAGGCTAGGGCTCCCCTAGGCTAAGGCTAGGGCTCCCCTAGCCTTCAGGCTAGGGCACCCCTAGGCTTTAGGCTAGGGCTCCCCTAGGCTAAGGCTAGGGCTCCCCTAGCCTTCAGGCTAGGGCACCCCTAGGCTTTAGGCTAGGGCTCCCCTAGGCTAAGGCTAGGGCTCCCCTAGCCTTCAGGCTAGGGCACCCCTAGGCTTTAGGCTAGGGCTCCCCTAGGCTAAGGCTAGGGCTCCCCTAGCCTTCAGGCTAGGGCACCCCTAGGCTTTAGGCTAGGGCTCCCCTAGGCTAAGGCTAGGGCTCCCCTAGCCTTCAGGCTAGGGCACCCCTAGGCTTTAGGCTAGGGCTCCCCTAGGCTAAGGCTAGGGCTCCCCTAGCCTTCAGGCTAGGGCACCCCTAGGCTTTAGGCTAGGGCTCCCCTAGGCTAAGGCTAGGGCTCCCCTAGCCTTCAGGCTAGGGCACCCCTAGGCTTTAGGCTAGGGCTCCCCTAGGCTAAGGCTAGGGCTCCCCTAGCCTTCAGGCTAGGGCACCCCTAGGCTTTAGGCTAGGGCTCCCCTAGGCTAAGGCTAGGGCTCCCCTAGCCTTCAGGCTAGGGCACCCCTAGGCTTTAGGCTAGGGCTCCCCTAGGCTAAGGCTAGGGCTCCCCTAGCCTTCAGGCTAGGGCACCCCTAGGCTTTAGGCTAGGGCTCCCCTAGGCTAAGGCTAGGGCTCCCCTAGCCTTCAGGCTAGGGCACCCCTAGGCTTTAGGCTAGGGCTCCCCTAGGCTAAGGCTAGGGCTCCCCTAGCCTTCAGGCTAGGGCACCCCTAGGCTTTAGGCTAGGGCTCCCCTAGGCTAAGGCTAGGGCTCCCCTAGCCTTCAGGCTAGGGCACCCCTAGGCTTTAGGCTAGGGCTCCCCTAGGCTAAGGCTAGGGCTCCCCTAGCCTTCAGGCTAGGGCACCCCTAGGCTTTAGGCTAGGGCTCCCCTAGGCTAAGGCTAGGGCTCCCCTAGCCTTCAGGCTAGGGCACCCCTAGGCTTTAGGCTAGGGCTCCCCTAGGCTAAGGCTAGGGCTCCCCTAGCCTTCAGGCTAGGGCACCCCTAGGCTTTAGGCTAGGGCTCCCCTAGGCTAAGGCTAGGGCTCCCCTAGCCTTCAGGCTAGGGCACCCCTAGGCTTTAGGCTAGGGCTCCCCTAGGCTAAGGCTAGGGCTCCCCTAGCCTTCAGGCTAGGGCACCCCTAGGCTTTAGGCTAGGGCTCCCCTAGGCTAAGGCTAGGGCTCCCCTAGCCTTCAGGCTAGGGCACCCCTAGGCTTTAGGCTAGGGCTCCCCTAGGCTAAGGCTAGGGCTCCCCTAGCCTTCAGGCTAGGGCACCCCTAGGCTTTAGGCTAGGGCTCCCCTAGGCTAAGGCTAGGGCTCCCCTAGCCTTCAGGCTAGGGCACCCCTAGGCTTTAGGCTAGGGCTCCCCTAGGCTAAGGCTAGGGCTCCCCTAGCCTTCAGGCTAGGGCACCCCTAGGCTTTAGGCTAGGGCTCCCCTAGGCTAAGGCTAGGGCTCCCCTAGCCTTCAGGCTAGGGCACCCCTAGGCTTTAGGCTAGGGCTCCCCTAGGCTAAGGCTAGGGCTCCCCTAGCCTTCAGGCTAGGGCACCCCTAGGCTTTGGGCTCCCCTAGGCTAAGGCTAGGGCTCCCCTAGCCTTCAGGCTAGGGCACCCCTAGGCTTTGGGCTCCCCTAGGCTAAGGCTAGGGCTCCCCTAGCCTTCAGGCTAGGGCACCCCTAGGCTTTAGGCTAGGGCTCCCCTAGGCTAAGGCTAGGGCTCCCCTAGCCTTCAGGCTAGGGCACCCCTAGGCTTTAGGCTAGGGCTCCCCTAGGCTAAGGCTAGGGCTCCCCTAGCCTTCAGGCTAGGGCACCCCTAGGCTTTGGGCTCCCCTAGGCTAAGGCTAGGGCTCCCCTAGCCTTCAGGCTAGGGCACCCCTAGGCTTTAGGCTAGTGCTCCCCTAGGCTAAGGCTAGGGCTCCCCTAGCCTTCAGGCTAGGGCACCCCTAGGCTTTAGGCTAGGGCTCCCCTAGGCTAAGGCTAGGGCTCCCCTAGCCTTCAGGCTAGGGCACCCCTAGGCTTTGGGCTCCCCTAGGCTAAGGCTAGGGCTCCCCTAGCCTTCAGGCTAGGGCACCCCTAGGCTTTGGGCTCCCCTAGGCTAAGGCTAGGGCTCCCCTAGCCTTCAGGCTAGGGCACCCCTAGGCTTTAGGCTAGGGCTCCCCTAGGCTAAGGCTAGGGCTCCCCTAGCCTTCAGGCTAGGGCACCCCTAGGCTTTAGGCTAGGGCTCCCCTAGGCTAAGGCTAGGGCTCCCCTAGCCTTCAGGCTAGGGCACCCCTAGGCTTTAGGCTAGGGCTCCCCTAGGCTAAGGCTAGGGCTCCCCTAGCCTTCAGGCTAGGGCACCCCTAGGCTTTAGGCTAGGGCTCCCCTAGGCTAAGGCTAGGGCTCCCCTAGCCTTCAGGCTAGGGCACCCCTAGGCTTTAGGCTAGGGCTCCCCTAGGCTAAGGCTAGGGCTCCCCTAGCCTTCAGGCTAGGGCACCCCTAGGCTTTAGGCTAGGGCTCCCCTAGGCTAAGGCTAGGGCTCCCCTAGCCTTCAGGCTAGGGCACCCCTAGGCTTTAGGCTAGGGCTCCCCTAGGCTAAGGCTAGGGCTCCCCTAGCCTTCAGGCTAGGGCACCCCTAGGCTTTAGGCTAGGGCTCCCCTAGGCTAAGGCTAGGGCTCCCCTAGCCTTCAGGCTAGGGCACCCCTAGGCTTTAGGCTAGGGCTCCCCTAGGCTAAGGCTAGGGCTCCCCTAGCCTTCAGGCTAGGGCACCCCTAGGCTTTAGGCTAGGGCTCCCCTAGGCTAAGGCTAGGGCTCCCCTAGCCTTCAGGCTAGGGCACCCCTAGGCTTTAGGCTAGGGCTCCCCTAGGCTAAGGCTAGGGCTCCCCTAGCCTTCAGGCTAGGGCACCCCTAGGCTTTAGGCTAGGGCTCCCCTAGGCTAAGGCTAGGGCTCCCCTAGCCTTCAGGCTAGGGCACCCCTAGGCTTTAGGCTAGGGCTCCCCTAGGCTAAGGCTAGGGCTCCCCTAGCCTTCAGGCTAGGGCACCCCTAGGCTTTAGGCTAGGGCTCCCCTAGGCTAAGGCTAGGGCTGACCTAGCCTTCAGGCTAGGGCACCCCTAGGCTTTAGGCTAGGGCTCCCCTAGGCTAAGGCTAGGGCTCCCCTAGCCTTCAGGCTAGGGCACCCCTAGGCTTTAGGCTAGGGCTCCCCTAGGCTAAGGCTAGGGCTCCCCTAGCCTTCAGGCTAGGGCACCCCTAGGCTTTAGGCTAGGGCTCCCCTAGGCTAAGGCTAGGGCTCCCCTAGCCTTCAGGCTAGGGCACCCCTAGGCTTTAGGCTAGGGCTCCCCTAGGCTAAGGCTAGGGCTCCCCTAGCCTTCAGGCTAGGGCACCCCTAGGCTTTAGGCTAGGGCTCCCCTAGGCTAAGGCTAGGGCTCCCCTAGCCTTCAGGCTAGGGCACCCCTAGGCTTTAGGCTAGGGCTCCCCTAGGCTAAGGCTAGGGCTCCCCTAGCCTTCAGGCTAGGGCACCCCTAGGCTTTGGGCTCCCCTAGGCTAAGGCTAGGGCTCCCCTAGCCTTCAGGCTAGGGCACCCCTAGGCTTTAGGCTAGGGCTCCCCTAGGCTAAGGCTAGGGCTCCCCTAGCCTTCAGGCTAGGGCACCCCTAGGCTTTAGGCTAGGGCTCCCCTAGACTAAGGCTAGGGCTCCCCTAGCCTTCAGGCTAGGGCACCCCTAGGCTTTAGGCTAGGGCTCCCCTAGGCTAAGGCTAGGGCTCCCCTAGCCTTCAGGCTAGGGCACCCCTAGGCTTTAGGCTAGGGCTCCCCTAGGCTAAGGCTAGGGCTCCCCTAGCCTTCAGGCTAGGGCACCCCTAGGCTTTAGGCTAGGGCTCCCCTAGGCTAAGGCTAGGGCTCCCCTAGCCTTCAGGCTAGGGCACCCCTAGGCTTTAGGCTAGGGCTCCCCTAGGCTAAGGCTAGGGCTCCCCTAGCCTTCAGGCTAGGGCACCCCTAGGCTTTAGGCTAGGGCTCCCCTAGGCTAAGGCTAGGGCTCCCCTAGCCTTCAGGCTAGGGCACCCCTAGGCTTTAGGCTAGGGCTCCCCTAGGCTAAGGCTAGGGCTCCCCTAGCCTTCAGGCTAGGGCACCCCTAGGCTTTAGGCTACGCTCCCCTAGGCTAAGGCTAGGGCTCCCCTAGCCTTCAGGCTAGGGCACCCCTAGGCTTTAGGCTAGGGCTCCCCTAGGCTAAGGCTAGGGCTCCCCTAGCCTTCAGGCTAGGGCACCCCTAGGCTTTAGGCTAGGGCTCCCCTAGGCTAAGGCAAGGGCTCCCCTAGCCTTCAGGCTAGGGCACCCCTAGGCTTTAGGCTTGGGCTCCCCTAGGCTAAGGCTAGGGCTCCCCTAGCCTTCAGGCTAGGGCACCCCTAGGCTTTAGGCTTGGGCTCCCCTAGGCTAAGGCTAGGGCTCCCCTAGCCTTCAGGCTAGGGCACCCCTAGGCTTTAGGCTTGGGCTCCCCTAGGCTAAGGCTAGGGCTCCCCTAGCCTTCAGGCTAGGGCACCCCTAGGCTTTAGGCTAGGGCTCCCCTAGGCTAAGGCTAGGGCTCCCCTAGCCTTCAGGCTAGGGCACCCCTAGGCTTTAGGCTAGGGCTCCCCTAGGCTAAGGCTAGGGCTCCCCTAGCCTTCAGGCTAGGGCACCCCTAGGCTTTAGGTTAGGGCTCCCCTAGGCTAAGGCTAGGGCACCCCTAGCCTTCAGGCTAGGGCACCCCTAGGCTTTAGGCTAGGGCTCCCCTAGGCTAAGGCTAGGGCTCCCCTAGCCTTCAGGCTAGGGCACCCCTAGGCTTTAGGCTAGGGCTCCCCTAGGCTAAGGCTAGGGCTCCCCTAGCCTTCAGGCTAGGGCACCCCTAAGCTTTAGGCTAGGGCTCCCCTAGGCTAAGGCTTGGGCTCCCCTAGCCTTCAGGCTAGGGCACCCCTAGGCTTTAGGCTAGGGCTCCCCTAGGCTAAGGCTAGGGCTCCCCTAGCCTTCAGGCTAGGGCACCCCTAGGCTTTAGGCTAGGGCTCCCCTAGGCTAAGGCTAGGGCTCCCCTAGCCTTCAGGCTAGGGCACCCCTAGGCTTTAGGCTAGGGCTCCCCTAGGCTAAGGCTAGGGCTCCCCTAGCCTTCAGGCTAGGGCACCCCTAGGCTTTAGGCTAGGGCTCCCCTAGGTTAAGGCTAGGGCTCCCCTAGCCTTCAGGCTAGGGCACCCCTAGGCTTTAGGCTAGGGCTCCCCTAGGCTAAGGCTTGGGCTCCCCTAGCCTTCAGGCTAGGGCACCCCTAGGCTTTAGGCTAGGGCTCCCCTAGGCTAAGGCTAGGGCTCCCCTAGCCTTCAGGCTAGGGCACCCCTAGGCTTTAGGCTAGGGCTCCCCTAGGCTAAGGCTAGGGCTCCCCTAGCCTTCAGGCTAGGGCACCCCTAGGCTTTGGGCTCCCCTAGGCTAAGGCTAGGGCTCCCCTAGCCTTCAGGCTAGGGCACCCCTAGGCTTTAGGCTAGGGCTCCCCTAGGCTAAGGCTAGGGCTCCCCTAGCCTTCAGACTAGGGCACCCCTAGGCTTTAGGCTAGGGTTCCCCTAGGCTAAGGCTAGGGCTCCCCTAGCCTTCAGGCTAGGGCACCCCTAGGCTTTGGGCTCCCCTAGGCTAAGGCTAGGGCTCCCCTAGCCTTCAGGCTAGGGCACCCCTAGGCTTTGGGCTCCCCTAGGCTAAGGCTAGGGCTCCCCTAGCCTTCAGGCTAGGGCACCCCTAGGCTTTAGGCTAGGGCTCCCCTAGGCTAAGGCTAGGGCTCCCCTAGCCTTCAGGCTAGGGCACCCCTAGGCTTTAGGCTAGGGCTCCCCTAGGCTAAGGCTAGGGCTCCCCTAGCCTTCAGGCTAGGGCACCCCTAGGCTTTAGGCTAGGGCTCCCCTAGGCTAAGGCTAGGGCTCCCCTAGCCTTCAGGCTAGGGCACCCCTAGGCTTTAGGCTAGGGCTCCCCTAGGCTAAGGCTAGGGCTCCCCTAGCCTTCAGGCTAGGGCACCCCTAGGCTTTAGGCTAGGGCTCCCCTAGGCTAAGGCTAGGGCTCCCCTAGCCTTCAGGCTAGGGCACCCCTAGGCTTTAGGCTAGGGCTCCCCTAGGCTAAGGCTAGGGCTCCCCTAGCCTTCAGGCTAGGGCACCCCTAGGCTTTGGGCTCCCCTAGGCTAAGGCTAGGGCTCCCCTAGCCTTCAGGCTAGGGCACCCCTAGGCTTTGGGCTCCCCTAGGCTAAGGCTAGGGCTCCCCTAGCCTTCAGGCTAGGGCACCCCTAGGCTTTAGGCTAGGGGTCCCCTAGGCTAAGGCTAGGGTTCCCCTAGCCTTCAGGCTAGGGCACCCCTAGGCTTTAGGCTAGGGGTCCCCTAGGCTAAGGCTAGGGCTCCCCTAGCCTTCAGGCTAGGGCACCCCTAGGCTTTAGGCTAGGGCTCCCCTAGGCTAAGGCTAGGGCTCCCCTAGCCTTCAGGCTAGGGCACCCCTAGGCTTTAGGCTAGGGCTCCCCTAGGCTAGCTAGGGCTCCCCTAGCCTTCAGGCTAGGGCACCCCTAGGCTTTAGGCTAGGGCTCCCCTAGGATAAGGCTAGGGCTCCCCTAGCCTTCAGGCTAGGGCACCCCTAGGCTTTAGGCTAGGGCTCCCCTAGGCTAAGGCTAGGGCTCCCCTAGCCTTCAGGCTAGGGCACCCCTAGGCTTTAGGCTAGGGCTCCCCTAGGCTAAGGCTAGGGCTCCCCTAGCCTTCAGGCTAGGGCACCCCTAGGCTTTAGGCTAGGGCTCCCCTAGGCTAAGGCTAGGGCTCCCCTAGCCTTCAGGCTAGGGCACCCCTAGGCTTTAGGCTAGGGCTCCCCTAGGCTAAGGCTAGGGCTCCCCTAGCCTTCAGGCTAGGGCACCCCTAGGCTTTAGGCTAGGGCTCCCCTAGGCTAAGGCTAGGGCTCCCCTAGCCTTCAGGCTAGGGCACCCCTAGGCTTTAGGCTAGGGCTCCCCTAGGCTAAGGCTAGGGCTCCCCTAGCCTTCAGGCTAGGGCACCCCTAGGCTTTAGGCTAGGGCTCCCCTAGGCTAAGGCTAGGGCTCCCCTAGCCTTCAGGCTAGGGCACCCCTAGGCTAAGGCTAGGGCTCCCCTAGCCTTCAGGCTAGGGCACCCCTAGGCTTTAGGCTAGGGCTCCCCTAGGCTAAGGCTAGGGCTCCCCTAGCCTTCAGGCTAGGGCACCCCTAGGCTTTAGGCTAGGGCTCCCCTAGGCTAAGGCTAGGGCTCCCCTAGCCTTCAGGCTAGGGCACCCCTAGGCTTTAGGCTAGGGCTCCCCTAGGCTAAGGCTAGGGCTCCCCTAGCCTTCAGGCTAGGGCACCCCTAGGCTTTAGGCTAGGGCTCCCCTAGCCTTCAGGCTAGGGCACCCCTAGGCTTTGGGCTCCCCTAGGCTTTAGACTAGGGCTCCCCTAGCCTTCAGGCTAGGGCACCCCTAGGCTTTGGGCTCCCCTAGGCTTTAGGCTAGGGCTCCCCTAGCCTTCAGGCTAGGGCACCCCTAGGCTTTGGGCTCCCCTAGGCTTTAGGCTAGGGCTCCCCTAGCCTTCAGGCTAGGGCACCCCTAGGCTTTGGGCTCCCCTAGGCTTTAGGCTAGGGCTCCCCTAGCCTTCAGGCTAGGGCACCCCTTGGCTTTGGACTCCCCTAGGCTTTAGGCTAGGGCTCCCCTAGCCTTCAGGCTAGGGCACCCCTAGGCTTTGGGCTCCCCTAGGCTTTAGGCTAGGGCTCCCCTAGCCTTCAGGCTAGGGCACCCCTAGGCTTTGGGCTCCCCTAGGCTTTAGGCTAGGGCTCCCCTAGCCTTCAGGCTAGGGCACCCCTAGGCTTTGGTCTCCCCTAGGCTTTAGGCTAGGGCTCCCCTAGCCTTCAGGCTAGGGCACCCCTAGGCTTTGGGCTCCCCTAGGCTTTAGGCTAGGGCTCCCCTAGCCTTCAGGCTAGGGCACCCCTAGGCTTTGGGCTCCCCTAGGCTTTAGGCTAGGGCTCCCCTAGCCTTCAGGCTAGGGCACCCCTAGGCTTTGGGCTCCCCTAGGCTAAGGCTAGGGCTCCCCTAGCCTTCAGGCTAGGGCACCCCTAGGCTTTGGGCTCCCCTAGGCTAAGGCTAGGGCTCCCCTAGCCTTCAGGCTAGGGCACCCCTAGGCTTTAGGCTAGGGCTCCCCTAGGCTAAGGCTAGGGCTCCCCTAGCCTTCTGGCTAGGGCACCCCTAGGCTTTAGGCTAGGGCTCCCCTAGGCTAAGGCTAGGGCTCCCCTAGCCTTCAGGCTAGGGCACCCCTAGGCTTTAGGCTAGGGCTCCCCTAGGCTAAGGCTAGGGCTCCCCTAGCCTTCAGGCTAGGGCACCCCTAGGCTTTAGGCTAGGGCTCCCCTAGGCTAAGGCTAGGGCTCCCCTAGCCTTCAGGCTACGGCACCCCTAGGCTTTAGGCTAGGGCTCCCCTAGGCTAAGGCTAGGGCTCCCCTAGCCTTCAGGCTAGGGCACCCCTAGGCTTTGGGCTCCCCTAGGCTAAGGCTAGGGCTCCCCTAGCCTTCAGGCTAGAGCACCCCTAGGCTTTGGGCTCCCCTAGGCTAAGGCTAGGGCTCCCCTAGCCTTCAGGCTAGGGCACCCCTAGGCTTTGGGCTCCCCTAGGCTAAGGCTAGGGCTCCCCTAGCCTTCAGGCTAGGGCACCCCTAGGCTTTAGGCTAGGGCTCCCCTAGGCTAAGGCTAGGGCTCCCCTAGCCTTCAGGCTAGGGCACCCCTAGGCTTTAGGCTAGGGCTCCCCTAGGCTAAGGCTAGGGCTCCCCTAGCCTTCAGGCTAGGGCACCCCTAGGCTTTAGGCTAGGGCTCCCCTAGGCTAAGGCTAGGGCTCCCCTAGCCTTCAGGCTAGGGCACCCCTAGGCTTTAGGCTAGGGCTCCCCTAGGCTAAGGCTAGGGCTCCCCTAGCCTTCAGGCTAGGGCACCCCTAGGCTTTAGGCTAGGGCTCCCCTAGGCTAAGGCTAGGGCTCCCCTAGCCTTCAGGCTAGGGCACCCCTAGGCTTTGGGCTCCCCTAGGCTAAGGCTAGGGCTCCCCTAGCCTTCAGGCTAGGGCACCCCTAGGCTTTGGGCTCCCCTAGGCTAAGGCTAGGGCTCCCCTAGCCTTCAGGCTAGGGCACCCCTAGGCTTTAGGCTAGGGGTCCCCTAGGCTAAGGCTAGGGCTCCCCTAGCCTTCAGGCTAGGGCACCCCTAGGCTTTAGGCTAGGGGTCCCCTAGGCTAAGGCTAGGGCTCCCCTAGCCTTCAGGCTAGGGCACCCCTAGGCTTTAGGCTAGGGCTCCCCTAGGCTAAGGCTAGGGCTCCCCTAGCCTTCAGGCTAGGGCACCCCTAGGCTTTAGGCTAGGGCTCCCCTAGGCTAGCTAGGGCTCCCCTAGCCTTCAGGCTAGGGCACCCCTTGGCTTTAGGCTAGGGCTCCCCTAGGCTAAGGCTAGGGCTCCCCTAGCCTTCAGGCTAGGGCACCCCTAGGCTTTAGGCTAGGGCTCCCCTAGGCTAAGGCTAGGGCTCCCCTAGCCTTCAGGCTAGGGCAACCCTAGGCTTTAGGCTAGGGCTCCCCTAGGCTAAGGCTAGGGCTCCCCTAGCCTTCAGGTTAGGGCACCCCTAGGCTTTAGGCTAGGGCTCCCCTAGGCTAAGGCTAGGGCTCCCCTAGCCTTCAGGCTAGGGCACCCCTAGGCTTTAGGCTAGGGCTCCCCTAGGCTAAGGCTAGGGCTCCCCTAGCCTTCAGGCTAGGGCACCCCTAGGCTTTAGGCTAGGGCTCCCCTAGGCTAAGGCTAGGGCTCCCCTAGCCTTCAGGCTAGGGCACCCCTAGGCTTTAGGCTAGGGCTCCCCTAGGCTAAGGCTAGGGCTCCCCTAGCCTTCAGGCTAGGGCACCCCTAGGCTTTAGGCTAGGGCTCCCCTAGGCTAAGGCTAGGGCTCCCCTAGCCTTCAGTCTAGGGCACCCCTAGGCTTTAGGCTAGGGCTCCCCTAGGCTAAGGCTAGGGCTCCCCTAGCCTTCAGGCTAGGGCACCCCTAGGCTTTAGGCTAGGGCTCCCCTAGGCTAAGGCTAGGGCTCCCCTAGCCTTCAGGCTAGGGCACCCCTAGGCTTTAGGCTAGGGCTCCCCTAGGCTAAGGCTAGGGCTCCCCTAGCCTTCAGGCTAGGGCACCCCTAGGCTTTAGGCTAGGGCTCCCCTAGGCTAAGGCTAGGGCTCCCCTAGCCTTCAGGCTAGGGCACCCCTAGGCTTTAGGCTAGGGCTCCCCTAGGCTAAGGCTAGGGCTCCCCTAGCCTTCAGGCTAGGGCACCCCTAGGCTTTAGGCTAGGGCTCCCCTAGCCTTCAGGCTAGGGCACCCCTAGGCTTTGGGCTCCCCTAGGCTTTAGGCTAGGGCTCCCCTAGCCTTCAGGCTAGGGCACCCCTAGGCTTTGGGCTCCCCTAGGCTTTAGGCTAGGGCTCCCCTAGCCTTCAGGCTAGGGCACCCCTAGGCTTTGGGCTCCCCTAGGCTTTAGGCTAGGGCTACCCTAGCCTTCAGGCTAGGGCACCCCTAGGCTTTGGGCTCCCCTAGGCTTTAGGCTAGGGCTCCCCTAGCCTTCAGGCTAGGGCACCCCTAGACTTTGGACTCCCCTAGGCTTTAGGCTAGGGCTCCCCTAGCCTTCAGGCTAGGGCACCCCTAGGCTTTGGGCTCCCCTAGGCTTTAGGCTAGGGCTCCCCTAGCCTTCAGGCTAGGGCACCCCTAGGCTTTGGGCTCCCCTAGGCTTTAGGCTAGGGCTCCCCTAGCCTTCAGGCTAGGGCACCCCTAGGCTTTGGTCTCCCCTAGGCTTTAGGCTAGGGCTCCCCTAGCCTTCAGGCTAGGGCACCCCTAGGCTTTGGGCTCCCCTAGGCTTTAGGCTAGGGCTCCCCTAGCCTTCAGGCTAGGGCACCCCTAGGCTTTGGGCTCCCCTAGGCTTTAGGCTAGGGCTCCCCTAGCCTTCAGGCTAGGGCACCCCTAGGCTTTGGGCTCCCCTAGGCTAAGGCTAGGGCTCCCCTAGCCTTCAGGCTAGGGCACCCCTAGGCTTTGGGCTCCCCTAGGCTAAGGCTAGGGCTCCCCTAGCCTTCAGGCTAGGGCACCCCTAGGCTTTAGGCTAGGGCTCCCCTAGGCTAAGGCTAGGGCTCCCGTAGCCTTCTGGCTAGGGCACCCCTAGGCTTTAGGCTAGGGCTCCCCTAGGCTAAGGCTAGGGCTCCCCTAGCCTTCAGGCTAGGGCACCCCTAGGCTTTAGGCTAGGGCTCCCCTAGGCTAAGGCTAGGGCTCCCCTAGCCTTCAGGCTAGGGCACCCCTAGGCTTTAGGCTAGGGCTCCCCTAGGCTAAGGCTAGGGCTCCCCTAGCCTTCAGGCTAGGGCACCCCTAGGCTTTAGGCTAGGGCTCCCCTAGGCTAAGGCTAGGGCTCCCCTAGCCTTCAGGCTAGGGCACCCCTAGGCTTTGGGCTCCCCTAGGCTAAGGCTAGGGCTCCCCTAGCCTTCAGGCTAGGGCACCCCTAGGCTTTGGGCTAGGGCTCCCCTAGGCTAAGGCTAGGGCTCCCCTAGCCTTCAGGCTAGGGCACCCCTAGGCTTTGGGCTAGGTCTCCCCTAGGCTAAGGCTAGGGCTCCCCTAGCCTTCAGGCTAGGGCACCCCTAGGCTTTGGGCTAGGGCTCCCCTAGGCTAAGGCTAGGGCTCCCCTAGCCTTCAGGCTAGGGCACCCCTAGGCTTTGGGCTAGGGCTCCCCTAGGCTAAGGCTAGGGCTCCCCTAGCCTTCAGGCTAGGGCACCCCTAGGCTTTGGGCTAGGGCTCCCCTAGGCTAAGGCTAGGGCTCCCCTAGCCTTCAGGCTAGGGCACCCCTAGGCTTTGGGCTAGGGCTCCCCTAGGCTAAGGCTAGGGCTCCCCTAGCCTTCAGGCTAGGGCACCCCTAGGCTTTGGGCTAGGGCTCCCCTAGGCTAAGGCTAGGGCTCCCCTAGCCTTCAGGCTAGGGCACCCCTAGGCTTTAGGCTAGGGCTCCCCTAGGCTAAGGCTAGGGCTCCCCTAGCCTTCAGGCTAGGGCACCCCTAGGCTTTAGGCTAGGGCTCCCCTAGGCTAAGGCTAGGGCTCCCCTAGCCTTCATGCTAGGGCACCCCTAGGCTTTAGGCTAGGGCTCCCCTAGGCTAAGGCTAGGGCTCCCCTAGCCTTCAGGCTAGGGCACCCCTAGGCTTTGGGCTCCCCTAGGCTAAGGCTAGGGCTCCCCTAGCCTTCAGGCTAGGGCACCCCTAGGCTTTAGGCTAGGGCTCCCCTAGGCTAAGGCTAGGGCTCCCCTAGCCTTCAGGCTAGGGCACCCCTAGGCTTTAGGCTAGGGCTCCCCTAGGCTAAGGCTAGGGCTCCCCTAGCCTTCAGGCTAGGGCACCCCTAGGCTTTGGGCTCCCCTAGGCTAAGGCTAGGGCTCCCCTAGCCTTCAGGCTAGGGCACCCCTAGGCTTTGGGCTCCCCTAGGCTAAGGCTAGGGCTCCCCTAGCCTTCAGGCTAGGGCACCCCTAGGCTTTGGGCTCCCCTAGGCTAAGGCTAGGGCTCCCCTAGCCTTCAGGCTAGGGCACCCCTAGGCTTTAGGCTAGGGCTCCCCTAGGCTAAGGCTAGGGCTCCCCTAGCCTTCAGGCTAGGGCACCCCTAGGCTTTAGGCTAGGGCTCCCCTAGGCTAAGGCTAGGGCTCCCCTAGCCTTCAGGCTAGGGCACCCCTAGGCTTTAGGCTAGGGCTCCCCTAGGCTAAGGCTAGGGCTCCCCTAGCCTTCAGGCTAGGGCACCCCTAGGCTTTAGGCTAGGGCTCCCCTAGGCTAAGGCTAGGGCTCCCCTAGCCTTCAGGCTAGGGCACCCCTAGGCTTTAGGCTAGGGCTCCCCTAGGCTAAGGCTAGGGCTCCCCTAGCCTTCAGGCTAGGGCACCCCTAGGCTTTAGGCTAGGGCTCCCCTAGGCTAAGGCTAGGGCTCCCCTAGCCTTCAGGCTAGGGCACCCCTAGGCTTTGGGCTCCCCTAGGCTAAGGCTAGGGCTCCCCTAGCCTTCAGGCTAGGGCACCCCTAGGCTTTGGGCTCCCCTAGGCTAAGGCTAGGGCTCCCCTAGCCTTCAGGCTAGGGCACCCCTAGGCTTTGGGCTCCCCTAGGCTAAGGCTAGGGCTCCCCTAGCCTTCAGGCTAGGGCACCCCTAGGCTTTGGGCTCCCCTAGGCTAAGGCTAGGGCTCCCCTAGCCTTCAGGCTAGGGCACCCCTAGGCTTTAGGCTAGGGCTCCCCTAGGCTAAGGCTAGGGCTCCCCTAGCCTTCAGGCTAGGGCACCCCTAGGCTTTAGGCTAGGGCTCCCCTAGGCTAAGGCTAGGGCTCCCCTAGCCTTCAGGCTAGGGCACCCCTAGGCTTTAGGCTAGGGCTCCCCTAGGCTAAGGCTAGGGCTCCCCTAGCCTTCAGGCTAGGGCACCCCTAGGCTTTAGGCTAGGGCTCCCCTAGGCTAAGGCTAGGGCTCCCCTAGCCTTCAGGCTAGGGCTCCCCTAGCCTTCAGGCTAGGGCACCCCTAGGCTTTAGGCTAGGGCTCCCCTAGGCTAAGGCTAGGGCTCCCCTAGCCTTCAGGCTAGGGCACCCCTAGGCTTTAGGCTAGGGCTCCCCTAGGCTAAGGCTAGGGCTCCCCTAGCCTTCAGGCTAGGGCACCCCTAGGCTTTAGGCTAGGGCTCCCCTAGGCTAAGGCTAGGGCTCCCCTAGCCTTCAGGCTAGGGCACCCCTAGGCTTTAGGCTAGGGCTCCCCTAGGCTAAGGCTAGGGCTCCCCTAGCCTTCAGGCTAGGGCACCCCTAGGCTTTAGGCTAGGGCTCCCCTAGGCTAAGGCTAGGGCTCCCCTAGCCTTCAGGCTAGGGCACCCCTAGGCTTTAGGCTAGGGCTCCCCTAGGCTAAGGCTAGGGCTCCCCTAGCCTTCAGGCTAGGGCACCCCTAGGCTTTAGGCTAGGGCTCCCCTAGGCTAAGGCTAGGGCTCCCCTAGCCTTCAGGCTAGGGCACCCCTAGGCTTTAGGCTAGGGCTCCCCTAGGCTAAGGCTAGGGCTCCCCTAGCCTTCAGGCTAGGGTACCCCTAGGCTTTAGGCTAGGGCTCCCCTAGGCTAAGGCTAGGGCTCCCCTAGCCTTCAGGCTAGGGCACCCCTAGGCTTTAGGCTAGGGCTCCCCTAGGCTAAGGCTAGGGCTCCCCTAGCCTTCAGGCTAGGGCACCCCTAGGCTTTAGGCTAGGGCTCCCCTAGCCTTCAGGCTAGGGCACCCCTAGGCTTTGGGCTCCCCTAGGCTTTAGGCTAGGGCTCCCCTAGCCTTCAGGCTAGGGCACCCCTAGGCTTTGGGCTCCCCTAGCCTTCAGGCTAGGGCACCCCTAGGCTTTAGGCTAGGGCTCCCCTAGGCTAAGGCTAGGGCTCCCCTAGCCTTCAGGCTAGGGCACCCCTAGGCTTTAGGCTAGGGCTCCCCTCGGCTAAGGCTAGGGCTCCCCTAGCCTTCAGGCTAGGGCAGCCCTAGGCTTTAGGCTAGGGCTCCCCTCGGCTAAGGCTAGGGCTCCCCTAGCCTTCAGGCTAGGGCAGCCCTAGGCTTTAGGCTAGGGCTCCCCTCGGCTAAAGCTAGGGCTCCCCTAGCCTTCAGGCTAGGGCAGCCCTAGGCTTTAGGCTAGGGCTCCCCTCGGCTAAGGCTAGGGCTCCCCTAGCCTTCAGGCTAGGGCAGCCCTAGGCTTTAGGTTAGGGCTCCCCTCGGCTAAGGCTAGGGCTCCCCTAGCCTTCAGGCTAGGGCAGCCCTAGGCTTTAGGCTAGGGCTCCCCTCGGCTAAGGCTAGGGCTCCCCTAGCCTTCAGGCTAGGGCAGCCCTAGGCTTTAGGCTAGGGCTCCCCTCGGCTAAGGCTAGGGCTCCCCTAGCCTTCAGGCTAGGGCAGCCCTAGGCTTTAGGCTAGGGCTCCCCTCGGCTAAGGCTAGGGCTCCCCTAGCCTTCAGGCTAGGGCAGCCCTAGGCTTTAGGCTAGGGCTCCCCTCGGCTAAGGCTAGGGCTCCCCTAGCCTTCAGGCTAGGGCACCCCTAGGCTTTAGGCTAGGGCTCCCCTCGGCTAAGGCTAGGGCTCCCCTAGCCTTCAGCCTAGGGCACCCCTAGGCTTTAGGCTAGGGCTCCCCTCGGCTAAGGCTAGGGCTCCCCTAGCCTTCAGGCTAGGGCACCCCTAGGCTTTAGGCTAGGGCTCCCCTCGGCTAAGGCTAGGGCTCCCCTAGCCTTCAGGCTAGGGCACCCCTAGGCTTTAGGCTAGGGCTCCCCTCGGCTAAGGCTAGGGCTCCCCTAGCCTTCAGGCTAGGGCAGCCCTAGGCTTTAGGCTAGGGCTCCCCTCGGCTAAGGCTAGGGCTCCCCTAGCCTTCAGGCTAGGGCACCCCTAGGCTTTAGGCTAGGGCTCCCCTCGGCTAAGGCTCGGGCTCCCCTAGCCTTCAGGCTAGGGCACCCCTAGGCTTTAGGCTAGGGCTCCCCTCGGCTAAGGCTCGGGCTCCCCTAGCCTTCAGGCTAGGGCACCCCTAGGCTTTAGGCTAGGGCTCCCCTCGGCTAAGGCTCGGGCTCCCCTAGCCTTCAGGCTAGGGCACCCCTAGGCTTTAGGCTAGGGCTCCCCTCGGCTAAGGCTCGGGCTCCCCTAGCCTTCAGGCTAGGGCACCCCTAGGCTTTAGGCTAGGGCTCCCCTCGGCTAAGGCTCGGGCTCCCCTAGCCTTCAGGCTAGGGCACCCCTAGGCTTTAGGCTAGGGCTCCCCTCGGCTAAGGCTCGGGCTCCCCTAGCCTTCAGGCTAGGGCACCCCTAGGCTTTAGGCTAGGGCTCCCCTCGGCTAAGGCTCGGGCTCCCCTAGCCTTCAGGCTAGGGCACCCCTAGGCTTTAGGCTAGGGCTCCCCTCGGCTAAGGCTCGGGCTCCCCTAGCCTTCAGGCTAGGGCACCCCTAGGCTTTAGGCTAGGGCTCCCCTCGGCTAAGGCTAGGGCTCCCCTAGCCTTCAGGCTAGGGCACCCCTAGGCTTTAGGCTAGGGCTCCCCTCGGCTAAGGCTAGGGCTCCCCTAGCCTTCAGGCTAGGGCACCCCTAGGCTTTAGGCTAGGGCTCCCCTCGGCTAAGGCTAGGGCTCCCCTAGCCTTCAGGCTAGGGCACCCCTAGGCTTTAGGCTAGGGCTCCCCTCGGCTAAGGCTCGGGCTCCCCTAGCCTTCAGGCTAGGGCACCCCTAGGCTTTAGGCTAGGGCTCCCCTCGGCTAAGGCTCGGGCTCCCCTAGCCTTCAGGCTAGGGCACCCCTAGGCTTTAGGCTAGGGCTCCCCTCGGCTAAGGCTCGGGCTCCCCTAGCCTTCAGGCTAGGGCACCCCTAGGCTTTAGGCTAGGGCTCCCCTCGGCTAAGGCTCGGGCTCCCCTAGCCTTCAGGCTAGGGCACCCCTAGGCTTTAGGCTAGGGCTCCCCTCGGCTAAGGCTCGGGCTCCCCTAGCCTTCAGGCTAGGGCACCCCTAGGCTTTAGGCTAGGGCTCCCCTCGGCTAAGGCTCGGGCTCCCCTAGCCTTCAGGCTAGGGCACCCCTAGGCTTTAGGCTAGGGCTCCCCTCGGCTAAGGCTCGGGCTCCCCTAGCCTTCAGGCTAGGGCACCCCTAGGCTTTAGGCTAGGGCTCCCCTCGGCTAAGGCTCGGGCTCCCCTAGCCTTCAGGCTAGGGCACCCCTAGGCTTTAGGCTAGGGCTCCCCTCGGCTAAGGCTAGGGCTCCCCTAGCCTTCAGGCTAGGGCACCCCTAGGCTTTAGGCTAGGGCTCCCCTCGGCTAAGGCTCGGGCTCCCCTAGCCTTCAGGCTAGGGCACCCCTAGGCTTTAGGCTAGGGCTCCCCTCGGCTAAGGCTAGGGCTCCCCTAGCCTTCAGGCTAGGGCACCCCTAGGCTTTAGGCTAGGGCTCCCCTCGGCTAAGGCTCGGGCTCCCCTAGCCTTCAGGCTAGGGCACCCCTAGGCTTTAGGCTAGGGCTCCCCTCGGCTAAGGCTAGGGCTCCCCTAGCCTTCAGGCTAGGGCACCCCTAGGCTTTAGGCTAGGGCTCCCCTCGGCTAAGGCTAGGGCTCCCCTAGCCTTCAGGCTAGGGCACCCCTAGGCTTTAGGCTAGGGCTCCCCTCGGCTAAGGCTAGGGCTCCCCTAGCCTTCAGGCTAGGGCACCCCTAGGCTTTAGGCTAGGGCTCCCCTCGGCTAAGGCTCGGGCTCCCCTAGCCTTCAGGCTAGGGCACCCCTAGGCTTTAGGCTAGGGCTCCCCTCGGCTAAGGCTAGGGCTCCCCTAGCCTTCAGGCTAGGGCACCCCTAGGCTTTAGGCTAGGGCTCCCCTCGGCTAAGGCTCGGGCTCCCCTAGCCTTCAGGCTAGGGCACCCCTAGGCTTTAGGCTAGGGCTCCCCTCGGCTAAGGCTCGGGCTCCCCTAGCCTTCAGGCTAGGGCACCCCTAGGCTTTAGGCTAGGGCTCCCCTCGGCTAAGGCTCGGGCTCCCCTAGCCTTCAGGCTAGGGCACCCCTAGGCTTTAGGCTAGGGCTCCCCTCGGCTAAGGCTCGGGCTCCCCTAGCCTTCAGGCTAGGGCACCCCTAGGCTTTAGGCTAGGGCTCCCCTCGGCTAAGGCTCGGGCTCCCCTAGCCTTCAGGCTAGGGCACCCCTAGGCTTTAGGCTAGGGCTCCCCTCGGCTAAGGCTCGGGCTCCCCTAGCCTTCAGGCTAGGGCACCCCTAGGCTTTAGGCTAGGGCTCCCCTCGGCTAAGGCTCGGGCTCCCCTAGCCTTCAGGCTAGGGCACCCCTAGGCTTTAGGCTAGGGCTCCCCTCGGCTAAGGCTCGGGCTCCCCTAGCCTTCAGGCTAGGGCACCCCTAGGCTTTAGGCTAGGGCTCCCC
>NW_027458565.1:47500-55000 GCF_050624435.1 Tenrec ecaudatus | reverse complement strand
TATTCCCTGCTTCATTCCTGTCCCTACACAGACACACACACTTCTGAAGCCCCATCCCTATTCCCTGCCTCTTTCCTACCCCTACACAAACCCACACACACTCCTGAAGTCTGTTCCCTATCCCCAGCCTCACTCCTGTCCCTACACACACACACACACACACACACACACGCAAACACACTCCTGAAGTCCCATCCCTATTCCCTGCCTCACTCCTGCACCTCCCCCCACAAACTCCTGAAGCCCTTTCCCTAATCACTGCCTCACTTTTGACCTCTCTCTCTCTCTCTCTCTCTCTCTCTCTCTCTCTCTCTCTCTCTCTCTCTCTCTCTCAATATCTCTATCTCTGTCACTAACCAATGCCCTTCCCCATTTCCTGCCTCACTCTTTCATCAACACACACACACACAAACACAATTCCCAACCCCAATTGCCTGCCCCACACCTGCATACACACAATACACTGAAGAAGCCCCTTCACTAATCCCTGCCACACTCCTGCCCCTACACACACACACACACACACACACACACTCCTGATGCCACTTCCCTGTTCCCAGCCTGTCTCCTACCCCTACATACACACACACACAAACACACACTCCTGATACCCCTTCCCTATTACCTGCCTCACTCCTGTCCCTACACACACACAAACACACTCCTGATGCCAGTTCCCTATTCATTGCCTCACTCCTGTCCCTACACACACAAACACAGAGAAACAACTTCACACCCCTGATGACCATTGTCTATTCCCCGCCGTACTCCTGTCCCTACACACACACACACACACACACACACATACTCCGGAAGTCCCACCCCTATTCCCACCCTCACTCCTGTCCCTACACACATACACACACACACACACTCCAAGAGCCCCTTCCCTATTCCCTGCATCCCTCGTGTCCCTACACACACACACACACACACACACACACACGCACACACACTCCTGGTGCCCATTCCCTATGCTCTGCCTCACTCCTGATCCTACACACACACACACACACACACACTCCTTATGCCCATTGCTCATTCCCTGTCTTACTCCTGTCCCTATACACACACACACACACACACAAACACACACACTCCTGATGCCCATTGCCTATTCCCTGCCTAAATCCTGTCCCTATGCACACACACACTCCTGATGCCCATTCCCTATTCCCTGCCTCACTCCTGTCCCTACACACACACACACAAACACACATTCATGATGCCACTTCCCTATTCCCTGCCTCACTCCTGTCCCTACAAACACACACACACATACACACACAAACACATAGGCATATATTCACACCCTTGATGACCATTGTCTATTCCCTGCCTCCCTCCTGTCCCTACACACACACACACACACAAACACACTCAAGATGCCCCTTCCCTATTCCCTGCCTCCCTCCTGTACCTACACACACACACGCATACACACTCCTGGTGCCCATTCCCTGTTCTCTGCCTCTCTCCTGATCCTACACACACTCACACACACACACACAAACTCCTGAAGCCCCTTCCCTATTCCCTGCCTCACTTTTGTCCCTATGCACACACAAACACACAGACACACGCATACAAATTTTTGATGCACATTCCCTATTCCGTGCCTCACTCCAGTCCCTACACACACACACACACACACACACACTGCTGAAGCCCCTTCCCTATTCTCTGCTCCACTCCTGTCCCTACACACACACACACACACACGCACACACACTCCTGATGCCCATTCCCTATTCCCTGACTCACTTCAGACCCTTCTTTCTCTCTCTCTCTCTCTCTCTCTCTCTCTCACTCACTCACCATGCCCCTTCACCATTCCTTGCCTCACTCTTGACCCTACACACACACACACACACACACACACACACACAGAAACACAATTCCCAACCCAAATTCCTGCCTCACTCCTGCCTACCCCCAATACACTGAAGAAGCCCCTTCCTGATTCCCTGCCTCACTCATGCCCCTACAAACACAAACACACACACACACACACACACCTGAAGCTACTTCCCTATTCCGTACCTCACTCCTGCCACTATACACACAGACACACACAGACACACACGCCTGAAGCATCTTCTATATTCCCTGCCTCACTCTTGCCCCTACAAAATACACACACACTCCTGATCCCATTCCCTATTCCATAACTCTTGCCCTTACAAGCACACACGCACACACACACTCCTGCTGCCATTGCCTATTCCCTGCTTCAATCCTGTCCGTACCCCCTCCCCCCCACACACACACTCCTCAAGCCAATTCCCCATTCCCTGCCTCAGTCCTGTCCCTACACATACACCGACACACACACATACACACACACACACACACTCCTGTTGACCCTTCTCTTCCCTGCCTCACTCCTGCCCCTACACACACACACATACACACACACACACACTACTGATGCCCCTTACCTATTCCCTGCCTCTCTCCTGCCCCTACACACACACACACACACATTCCTGAAGCCCCTTCCCTATTCCCTGCCTCACTCCTGCCCGTACACAGACACACTCATGAAGCCCCATCTCTATTCCCTGCGTCACTCCTGTCTCTACACACAAAGAAACACATACACACACGGATACACACTCCTGATGCCCATTCCCTATTCCCTGCCTCACTCCTGCCGCTAAACACACACATACACACACACACACACACACACTCCTGATGCGCATTGCCTATTCCCTGCCTCACTCCTGTCCCTACACACACACACACACTCCTGATGCCCATTCCCTATTCCCTGCCTCACTTTTGTCCCGACACACACACGCATACACACACACACACACAATCCCGAAGCCCATCCCTATTCCCTGCCTCTCTCTTACCCCCTACACACTCACACAAACACACACACACACTCCTGAAGCCCGTTCCCTATTCCCTTCCTTTCTCCTCTCTCTTCACACACACACACCCACTCACACACACACACACACACACACACACACACACTCCTGAAGTCCCAGCCCTATTCCCTGCCTCACTGCTGTCCCTTCACACACGCATACGAACACGCACACACACACTCCAGAAGCCCCTTCCCTATTCCCTCCTCCCTCCTATCCCTACACACACACAATCACACGCATACACACTCCTGTTGCCCATTCCCTAATCTCTGCCTAACTCCAGTTTCTACACACAGTCACACACACACACACACACTCCGATGCCGATTGCCTATTCCCTGCCTCACTCCTGTCCCTTTACACACACACACACACACACACAGACAGACTCCTGATGCCCATTGCCTATTCCCTGCCTCACTCCTGTCCCTACACACACACACACACACACACACACACACACACACACACTCCTGATGCCCATTGCCTATTCCTTGCCTCAATCCTATCCCTACACACACATACACAAACATATTCCTAATGCACATTCCCTATTCCCTGCCTCACTCTTGTCCCCCGCCCACACACACTCCTGAAGTCCCATCGCTATTCCCTGCCTCACTACTGGCCTTACACACATACTCACACATAAGCATACACAGTCCTGATGCCGATTCCCTATTCCCTGCCTCACTCTTGTACTTACAAACACACACACACACACACACACTCCTGATGCCACTTCCCTGTTCCCTGCCTGTCTCCTACCCCTACACACAAACACACACTCCTGATGCCCCTTCCCTATTACCTGCCTCACTCCTGTCCCTACACAGACACAGACACACACACTCCTGAAGCCCCTTCCCTATTCTTTGCCTCACTCCTGTCCCTACACACACAATCACACACACACAGACAGACACGCATACACAGCCCTGATGCCCATTGTCTATTCCCTGCCTCATTCCTGTCCCTACACAGACACACACACTTCTGAAGCCCCATCCCTATTCCCTGCCTCTTTCCTACCCCTACACAAACCCACACACACACTCCTGAAGTCTGTTCCCTATCCCCAGCCTCACTCCTGTCCCTACACACACACACACACACACACGCACACACACTCCTGAAGTCCCATCCCTATTCCCTGCCTCACTCCTGCACCTCCCCCCACAAACTCCTGAAGCCCTTTCCCTAATCACTGCCTCACTTTTGACCTCTCTCTCTCTCTCTCTATCTCTCTCTCTCTCTCAATATCTCTATCTCTGTCACTCACCACTGCCCTTCCCCATTTCCTGCCTCACTCTTTCATCAACACACACACACACAAACACAATTCCCAATCCCAATTGCCTGCCCCACACCTGCATACACACAATACACTGAAGAAGCCCCTTCCCTAATCCCTGCCACACTCCTGCCCCTACACACACACACACACACACACACACACTCCTGATGCCACTTCCCTGTTCCCAGCCTGTCTCCTACCCCTACATACACACACACACAAACACACACTCCTGATACCCCTTCCCTATTACCTGCCTCACTCCTGTCCCTACACACACACAAACACACTCCTGATGCCAGTTCCCTATTCATTGCCTCACTCCTGTCCCTACACACACAAACACAGAGAAACAACTTCACACCCCTGATGACCATTGTCTATTCCCCGCCGTACTCCTGTCCCTACACACACACACACACACACACACACATACTCCGGAAGTCCCACCCCTATTCCCACCCTCACTCCTGTCCCTACACACATACACACACACACACACTCCAAGAGCCCCTTCCCTATTCCCTGCATCCCTCGTGTCCCTACACACACACACACACACACACACACACACACACGCACACACACTCCTGGTGCCCATTCCCTATGCTCTGCCTCACTCCTGATCCTACACACACACACACACACACACACTCCTTATGCCCATTGCTCATTCCCTGTCTTACTCCTGTCCCTATACACACACACACACACACACAAACACACACACTCCTGATGCCCATTGCCTATTCCCTGCCTAAATCCTGTCCCTATGCACACACACACTCCTGATGCCCATTCCCTATTCCCTGCCTCACTCCTGTCCCTACACACACACACACAAACACACATTCATGATGCCACTTCCCTATTCCCTGCCTCACTCCTGTCCCTACAAACACACACACACATACACACACAAACACATAGGCATATATTCACACCCTTGATGACCATTGTCTATTCCCTGCCTCCCTCCTGTCCCTACACACACACACACACACAAACACACTCAAGATGCCCCTTCCCTATTCCCTGCCTCCCTCCTGTACCTACACACACACACGCATACACACTCCTGGTGCCCATTCCCTGTTCTCTGCCTCTCTCCTGATCCTACACACACTCACACACACACACACAAACTCCTGAAGCCCCTTCCCTATTCCCTGCCTCACTTTTGTCCCTATGCACACACAAACACACAGACACACGCATACAAATTTTTGATGCACATTCCCTATTCCGTGCCTCACTCCAGTCCCTACACACACACACACACACACACACACTGCTGAAGCCCCTTCCCTATTCTCTGCTCCACTCCTGTCCCTACACACACACACACACACACGCACACACACTCCTGATGCCCATTCCCTATTCCCTGACTCACTTCAGACCCTTCTTTCTCTCTCTCTCTCTCTCTCTCTCTCTCTCTCTCTCTCTCTCACTCACTCACCATGCCCCTTCACCATTCCTTGCCTCACTCTTGACCCTACACACACACACACACACACACACACACACACAGAAACACAATTCCCAACCCAATTTCCTGCCTCACTCCTGCCTACCCCCAATACACTGAAGAAGCCCCTTCCTGATTCCCTGCCTCACTCATGCCCCTACAAACACAAACACACACACACACACACACACCTGAAGCTACTTCCCTATTCCGTACCTCACTCCTGCCACTATACACACAGACACACACAGACACACACGCCTGAAGCATCTTCTATATTCCCTGCCTCACTCTTGCCCCTACAAAATACACACACACTCCTGATCCCATTCCCTATTCCATAACTCTTGCCCTTACAAGCACACACGCACACACACACTCCTGCTGCCATTGCCTATTCCCTGCTTCAATCCTGTCCGTACCCCCTCCCCCCCACACACACACTCCTCAAGCCAATTCCCCATTCCCTGCCTCAGTCCTGTCCCTACACATACACCGACACACACACATACACACACACACACACACTCCTGTTGACCCTTCTCTTCCCTGCCTCACTCCTGCCCCTACACACACACACATACACACACACACACACTACTGATGCCCCTTACCTATTCCCTGCCTCTCTCCTGCCCCTACACACACACACACACACATTCCTGAAGCCCCTTCCCTATTCCCTGCCTCACTCCTGCCCGTACACAGACACACTCATGAAGCCCCATCTCTATTCCCTGCGTCACTCCTGTCTCTACACACAAAGAAACACATACACACACGGATACACACTCCTGATGCCCATTCCCTATTCCCTGCCTCACTCCTGCCGCTAAACACACACATACACACACACACACACACACACTCCTGATGCGCATTGCCTATTCCCTGCCTCACTCCTGTCCCTACACACACACACACACTCCTGATGCCCATTCCCTATTCCCTGCCTCACTTTTGTCCCGACACACACACGCATACACACACACACACACAATCCCGAAGCCCATCCCTATTCCCTGCCTCTCTCTTACCCCCTACACACTCACACAAACACACACACACACTCCTGAAGCCCGTTCCCTATTCCCTTCCTTTCTCCTCTCTCTTCACACACACACACCCACTCACACACACACACACACACACACACACACACACACTCCTGAAGTCCCAGCCCTATTCCCTGCCTCACTGCTGTCCCTTCACACACGCATACGAACACGCACACACACACTCCAGAAGCCCCTTCCCTATTCCCTCCTCCCTCCTATCCCTACACACACACAATCACACGCATACACACTCCTGTTGCCCATTCCCTAATCTCTGCCTAACTCCAGTTTCTACACACAGTCACACACACACACACACACTCCGATGCCGATTGCCTATTCCCTGCCTCACTCCTGTCCCTTTACACACACACACACACACACACAGACAGACTCCTGATGCCCATTGCCTATTCCCTGCCTCACTCCTGTCCCTACACACACACACACACACACACACACACACACACACTCCTGATGCCCATTGCCTATTCCTTGCCTCAATCCTATCCCTACACACACATACACAAACATATTCCTAATGCACATTCCCTATTCCCTGCCTCACTCTTGTCCCCCGCCCACACACACTCCTGAAGTCCCATCGCTATTCCCTGCCTCACTACTGGCCTTACACACATACTCACACATAAGCATACACAGTCCTGATGCCGATTCCCTATTCCCTGCCTCACTCTTGTACTTACAAACACACACACACACACACACACTCCTGATGCCACTTCCCTGTTCCCTGCCTGTCTCCTACCCCTACACACAAACACA